>NC_029787.2:4325364-4334339 GCF_000816755.2 Arachis ipaensis | reverse complement strand
AAAAAAAAGGCACCACCAGCCAAGATATTTGCACCAACAATGAAGCCAATTGCAATTGGTGCAATTATTCCAATGTTACCCTTCTTTGGGTCCCAAATGTCATCACTATCTCAAAGACCAAGGCATTTGCTGCTCCAACCCCAGATGAAAGTGCAAATGCAGATGTTTCCTGCAATAGCATGAATAAAAGGTTTCCTTAAATTTAGCACGAAAAGGGAAACATTAATGATCACTAGTCAGAAGGAAAAAAAATTGTTAGAATTACGGCTGAAAAATTTGCTTATCATTTTCAAAAAATGTAAATTTCTTTAAAATGGACTTAATTTTAAAAATATAGGTCTAAGTTTTTTTTACAGGTTGTGAAAAATAGTCTTTCATCCTCTTTTGCATTTCATAGGTTACAAAAAACAATATTTTTTTCTGCTTTTTAAATATTGAAAAGGTTCAACATATAAAGAGTTATGATAAATTAACTTGTATGCAATAAAAATAATAAAATTTATAATAAAAAATTATAAAAACTTAAATAAATAGAAACAAAATAAAAAAAATAAAGGAGAGTATAATTAAAATTAATTAATATTAATTATAATTATTTAGCATATTTGTATATTTATTATAAAATATTACGTTTTTATTATTTTTTTTATTCTCATAAGCTTATAAATACTCTTTTTATATTATATTATTCCACACAACTTAATCAAAAACCTTTTTTTTTCTTACCTTTCTAACGGTTTATATAGAATTGCCTATGCCATTTATTAACTTAACTTATCAAAATGACATACGAGAATGAGAAAGAAAATGAAAAATATTACTCTATTTTAAATTATACAAGAGCATTAAATATTCTTATTCTAATAAATATAAATATATTCTACAATCTATATATATTAGAGTACTTAAAGAGTACTTAAAGAGAACAATTTTGATACTTCAGGAGTACCTATAAAGTACCTAATTAATAAGGTAAAATATATATTAAATTTAAATAATTATATATTCTAATTCTTGTAATACTATTTAATATATAACTTTAATTACAATTACCAAAGATTGAGGTAATATCTTTTTCAGTTATCTTTACGAAAGTTAAACACATCCAAATTCTCCTATATGAAAAACTTGATTCGAATCTAAATGTATAGTGACATTTGGAGAAAAGTGAAATTTTACAGTAGGAATTTTTTTTATTGTATCTTTGAACTTTACATATCACAATAATTCATAATCAAATTTTAAGGTAAATTTCATCCTATGTTTACTCTCTTCTTTTCTCTTTGACATATCTAGTATAATATTTTCGATGAAAATATTCTTAATATTAATGTAATAAGATGGATGACGTTGTGATACCAAGATAAAACCGTCAGAGAGCTCTACTCTATAATGACATGCGAATTTAAAATACTTATTTATTCCTCTAAATTTTACCTTTAATGAAGGATGTTCAATTCAATAGTTACAGTCAAAGATGATTTTTTTCTAATTCTAAAAGAGTATCTGTATTTATTATTTTAACCCAAACTTTATCATTAAAAAAAAAGTTATTTGTAACTAAGGTTATATACTAAATAATATTACAAGAGTATCCATACCTTGTTAATTAGGTACTCTTTAAGTACTCCTTAAGTACTTTGTGTATATAGATTGTTAAAGTATCTTTATTAGGATAAGAGTGTATAATACTCTTGTGTATATATGAATGATAATAATAATAAAGATAACGAATTTTTTTATTGTTCAACTGTCTCTTTTCATAGTCTCCTTCTCATATAGTGCTTGTTCCACTGTTTTACTACTTAACTCTACAGGTTTGAACAGAATTTTGTCAATATTATTAGAGTTAGTAGTTGGGAGTTAAGTTAGTATCGACTAATAGTTAGTAGATGAATATTTATGATGTTAGTTGGTAGGAAAAGTATATGGTACCAATATATTATCTGCCAACTTATTACCAATAATAATTAATTGGTGAATTCTACCAAACTCCCTCTAAAATAACATGTAAGTTACCCTTCATGATGTGTCACATTTTAATTGGTCATTACTTAACTGTAGTTGGGTTATTTTGTAATTTATTATTTGAGATGGGTAATTGTATAATTTTTTAAAATATTAAAATTCTACCTCATTAATTGAAGCACGTTCTCACACAATCTCTTTCTACAGTGCATCATTTATTAATGGGTCATTGAATTTCCATGGCTCGTAACTTCCTTGTTCTTCCCAGTATAGCCAACGCGGACTTCATTGCTATCTCTTGTCCTCTCACTCAATCCCCATGAATCACTCTGTTAGTTCGGTTATTAAATTTTTTCATTAAAAAAATATATATTTATTTAATTACAAGATGGAATATATATTCATATTTAAAATATAATATAATAAAATAAATCTATTTAAAATAAAAAAAAAAAAGAGATTGAGTGAGAGGACATGAGATAGCAATGAAGTCGGTGCTGACTATGGTGCTGACTATACTGGGAAGAACGAAGAAGTTATAAGCCATGGAAATTCAACGACTCGTTAAGGAATGATGCACTGTAAAAAGAGATTGCGTGAGAACGTGCTTCAATTAATGGGGTAGAATTTTAATATTTTAAGAAATTATACAATTACCCATCTCAAATAATAAATTACAAAATAATCCAACTATAGTTAAGTAATGACCAATTAAAATGTGACACATCATGAAGGGTAACTTACATGTTATTTTAGAGGGGGTTGGGTAGAATTCACCTAATTAATTACTATATTTTAAATATATGTATAAGGAGACACATCCAGAAAATTATATATATATAAAGACACTTCCATTAGACATAGCCTTAAAAAAGACATTTTTGTTAGACACATTCACAAAGACATTTCTGTTAAACACAATCATAAATAAGAGTTGGCAGAAGTTGACAAAAATACTGTTGGTAACGTAGCAAGATTGTAGTTGGTAATATCCTAGAGTGACTCTTGTATCATGTAACAACAATTTTAATACAACAACTTCAACACAACAACTTCATACATAATATTATCCAAAAATTAACATAGTATCGAAGCCGGAACCATGGTATCCTTTTTGAAGAGGATAAACTATTTGTCTTTCTAAAAAATCACCGTACTTCTTCGTCAAACCCAAATAATCAACATCTAGTGTCTTCTTTCTCTTTAATGGCAGAATTATCTTTGTATCAGAAAATTCCATTAGCCCTTTCTATATTAATCCTAGTAAAAATCCAACCTCTATCCTTGTCACTCCTGTCCTCAATGACAGTAATGATCACTCATGGTGTCGATCCTTTTCTATGGCCATCATCTCCAAAAACAAATATGGCTTTCTCACTAGTTCTATTCCTTCTCCTCTAAACTGATGATCCTCTATTTTTAATATGGGAGCATTGTAGTCTTGGCTATTTCATTCACTCTCTCCCTCTATTCCTTCTTCCTCTATCAAGAACCACCTCATGTCCACACTTTTTCTCCCCCTCTTTACCTATCTGTTCACTCTGCTAGCGGCCACCATGCACCGTTGCAGCGTCTCCGATATCCACTTTCTTCTCCCCTTTTTTTCTTCCTACTCTTTCATGGTAATCTCACTCTTGTCTCACTCTCACAGAACCAGAGCATAAGTCGTGTTCCTTCTTTTTGTCATGATCAGAATTGCAGCTCACGCCGCACCTCTCTCTTCCTTTATCTTTGTCTGCGTCTTGCACCACATGCCTCTTCCTCTGCGTTACCACGTTGCATGCCTCTTCCTCAACCATCTCATCGAAACTGGTCGAAGTTGGAGATTATTGACATCTTCCATCTATCATCTTACGGCACATATATTAAAATATTTGTTGTTAGTAGTTGAGAGTTAAGTTAGTAATAGCTAATAATTTGTAGATAGATATTTATGAAATTAGTTGATAATATCTCTATAAATAGAGTGACTCTTGTATTATGGTAACAACAATTTTAATATAATAACTTCATATATAATATTATCTTTTTATTCTAATATTCTCCTATTACATTCAAATGATAAACTATGAAGTCGAATACTATGTTCTCAAGGAAATTTCTTTTAAAACTAAACTCAATATAGCACACAAGAAGGTTAGAAGTAATAATTAACTGTGGTAATTTTTTTTACTGAGATTTATTATTGCTTAATAGCAGAATTATAAGTGTGATATAACTTTTTAAACTTCCAAATCAAAGTTATTTGAACTAAGATATACCTTACTTCAAGTTTCAAGGCTATAATGGTAGAGGAGCGTAAAAATTTAATCACTTATTGTAAATAATCTTAAAATTAAGTCGAAAATCTGCATTTATTATCACTTATTTGGTTTAGAATTTTCTTATAGTTTATTTGAAACTAGTTTATTTTAATGGTTATAATCTTCAATTTTCTATGTGTTTGATTAACATACATTTGAACTTTGATTTAGGTCTTGCTATTGATTATGGTTGAATTTTAAATTATTATTTGGAGTAAGTTTGATTATAATTTGGAACAAATTATTTTTATTTTTATTATATAAAAGTTGATACAAATATATTATATATAGAATAAGTTTTTTTATAGGAAGATACATTTGCATAATATAATCAAATTCAAAGTTTCTACATTGAGAAAACTATAAGACACAAGCTTGTACATTTTGGTAGCTATAAATATAAGTATATAACATTATCTTTAAGTTGGTCTGATCAGCATTAAATGATACAATAGTCATGATTTTTTTTTTCAGCATAAAAATGAAGAAAAAAAATTATTGCTAACTTGTTGGTTCTTCAAATCACTTTTGTCCAGCCAAATAGTCAAGTTCAGCATAGCAGATTAGAAAATAACCTTAACGATTTATTCACTAGTTAAACAAAATATTATATTCCAATTTCTCAAAGCAACTTGAGCATTGGAACCAAAGCAAGTTGAATTTAGTATGGTTTCTATTATTAATATCATTAGATTAAGACCCACGCATGGTGGGAAAAACTAAATTACTTATATAATATAAATTTAAAAGTGTTGTATTATTTAAAAATTAATTAGATAATATATAAATCAATATTAAATATAAATTCGTTTGTAAAAAATATTTGTAAATTAAAAAAAGGGTTAGAAAACTAATTGAAAATAAAACTACAATAAATATAGTATAAAATTATAAATAAACTTTATTAATCATGATATATTAAAATGTATATCGAGTAAGAAGATGTTGTTTGTCAAAATTAAATGTGTTTAAAAATATTTTTGACAATTTATTTGAGAGATTAAAAAATAGAGTAATAGTAGCAAGAGATCGGAAGGATATTAAAATGTTTATTGTAGACCAAATAATATACACTTTAAATACTTGTAATTGAAAATTGTCAGTATTATAGTTTTAATGTAAATATTAATTACATTCGACCGCTACTTTTTAATTCAATTGAATAATAATACATATTAAATTTAACTTATTATTAAGAGGATTAAAGTTTTATATCGTAAAAGTTTATTATCTTTTATATTGCAAAATTGTAAAATTATCATCTATACAAAAATTGCTAGCGTGGCACGATTATAGGAACTAATATGACACAAATTTATTTTATATATAATAAATAAATTTGTATCAACTTGTATATAAAAAGTTTGATTATGTGTATTTGGATTAGCATTTGATAAGTGGCAGAATAAAAAAAAGCAACTATTACAGAATTCTCAACACAATTTTTTTAACACCATATTCCTCTTGATGTCGAATTTTTGCTAAATTTACTTTTAATAACAAATTATAAATATTTAAAATTTATAATTTTTATATTCTAAATTAAATATTAACTATTTAATTATTTTTTACAATTAGAAGGTACAACAATGGAAAAATCCTCTAAGTTAGTACATATAGTAAGAAAGCAAAGTTAGTTCTTCTTGTATATTCAAAGAGATGGAGCTAAAAAGCCCCACAAAGTCCCATCAATATTTGTTTCTTTCACAAAGTGCAGGCAACTATCAATTATCATTTGCTCAAATTATTTCAGCTACCCTACAATTTTAAGCAACAATCTCAGACCCTCAGTGAAAAAGAAGAAACAAAAATATTGTTAAACATATATTGAAAGGACAAATTTGATATTCAAGATATCTTTGAATCATTCAAATCCTTTTTCCAGGAAATAGAAATTATGATATTGAAAATGAAACTAAGAATACAAAGTTAATGCAAGATCCTACCCCTTTTTTTAGTGCAATGACTGCCAAATTATCTCCTCCATTTCAAAGCTTCAATGCAAATTTGTGAATAGTCATAAGCTATGCTTTCATTGAAAAAGGGAGAAATATTAAACAGTAAATTATTCAGCACTTAGTAGCCTTTTAGCTACTATTGTGCTTTCAACAAAATGAATTTGCTAAGGTCAACAATCACAGCTCACAACTAAACCAAATTCTCTTAAAAAGCATAAATTCCTTTTCTTTTGGGAAGGATTTTAAATGCACATTTCTTAAGCAAGAGAAAACATAATAATTGAGCATCAGAAACCAGAACCAGTCATAAAACCATGTATATGGCTAATCAAAAACAGTCAGTCACATGAAATAAAATCAACTGATTGACTGTTTGTAATAATCATTAAAAAGCAATTGTTATGATTATCATCATAACAGTAATGATGACTAACTAAAAAAGAAAATTGGTATCACAGTAAAAAAAAATAAAACAATCTATTTCAAAACACAATGTGCATTTAGATAAGATCAGTCATGAAGAAGTAACTATTAGATATTGAAATATACCGGTGTGAATATACTTCAATGCTTGGAGTAACTGGTAAAGGAAAAATTGACGGTGCTCCTTTTCAAATCATCATTGGCTTTAATGACTTGATGCAGATCCGACTACATGAGCTCGAAAACAACATAAATGTCCTTGAACTCCCTCCTAGAAGGAGGCATCATGACATGTTTGATTTCAACAATATCAGGATGTCGAAGAAGTCTAAGCAGCTTTATCTCCCATAGAATGTGTGCAACATCAGATATGTGCTCAAATATATCATAATCTTTGGTGGCTTGAACATACAACACCATAGCTTCCTTTCCCAATGACTTCTTGAATTTTGTACCCATCTGGCATTGCCATAATAGGAGAAAAACTCCATTTCAGTTTAACTCAAAGATAATCAGGCTCTTCCACAAATCAAAATCAGGATAATCCAAAATTAATTCCAATCAAGCTGAGGCTATAATAGGATTGCAAATTTCATAAGGGATTAATAGAAATTACAACCAAAATGGTAAGTATTATTGGCTGTCTAGAAAAATTAAATTGGAGATATCTCAGAGCTCACCAATAAAGTTAATAGAAATAATACAAATTTGTACGTTTGTTAAAATTTACATACATGTTTGGGCGCCATTATTTTGTTAAAAAAAGATTTTTTTCAATGAAAAATGATTTTTTTTTTTTTAACGTGTTTGGCAAATTTCTAGTAGTAAAAGTAAAAGCACTAGTAAAATAAAAAAAAAGATCTTTTTCGAGAAACTGTGATTTACATCTATTTTTTAAAAGATCTTTTTTTTCTTAAAAAAATGTTTTTCATATAATAAATAAACAAAAAAGTACTTTTATATTGTTATACCCAAACATAATTGATAGATAAAAAGACTTTTTTACATGAGATTTCCAAACATAAAATTACTTTTACTTAGATCTTTAAAAAAAAATAACTCGAAAGAGAAAAATTGTCTCAATACAACTCCTCACTCCAATGTACTATATTAACATCCCCTAAAAGCAGCAGAAAATTTAGCATATAGAATAACAGAACCATTAAATATATATATATCAAAAGCCACATCTGATGCTAAATCGATACAGAAATCAATAAAGGGAAGAAATGTACATAAAGAGAAAAATAAAAAACTATAAAGGGAAGAAATGTACATCAAAGTTATACCAGAATACATGAGAGCATGTGAGGTGAATGAGTTGTAAATTTTATTAGATAGCATAGATAGATGGATATATTAACAATAGGATTCAAAAGTAGAGTAAGCAACTAAGCATGAGTAACAAAAAGTGCAGACATTTAACATAATAACACACTTTAGGAGGCTTCTCCTTTGGAGTCTTGTTGGAATGGCCTTGACGACGGGGCGGTAAACTGGTCCCTCGTAGTTCTTCTTCGGGATTCCTCGTCAAATAGCCCGAGGACAATCAGTTCTGATCGTAGTTTCGTCACATTTACTGCAAGCTCTATTTCTCGACGAGGAGGGTAGAGAATTTCGGGCCCCCGCACCTCATCTTTCCCTTTCCCAGAAATCTCAGACTCCACCGATGCCATCTTCGTCACAGTAAGTAAAGTAAGATTAGGTTATATGTTAGGGCTATTCAATTAACAGCACCGTAATCAAATTGAAAGAAAAATTATTCATCGTATAAGCTTACCTTATTTGGAGTGTTGTTGGAATGGCCTTCAAAGACTCCTCGTTTTTCGTGCGCACGTTCTGGTCTTCGACGACGGAAAGGCCCACCCCTTCTTCTTAGGACTTCCTCATAAAGTTGCCGCAGCTCATCTTTCTCTTTCTCAGAAATCTCAGACTCCACCGATGCCATCTTCGTCAGGGAAGATTAGGTTATATGTTAGGGCTATTCAATTAGCAGCACCGTAATCAAATTGAAAAAAATTATTCATCGTATAAGCTTACCTTATTGTCGTCGTCAGTATTCACGAGAGGCAGTGACTTCTCTTCCTCCTTCCTACCATTCTCATTCTCACAAGCCATTTTGATAAGTCAGGTTAACAAATGACACCGCCAATTCTATATAAACAACGCAATTTTGGGGTTTTGGGCTCTTATCTTAGCGCATGTCTTTCTAGTTTCTACTCAATTTCTCTCTTATACTCACTCCTTTAACTATAACAAATTAATTACAATAATTATTTAATTTGGCTAAAATAAATAAATTAATTTATTGTTTTATTGTTTT
>NC_029787.2:4305833-4324824 GCF_000816755.2 Arachis ipaensis | reverse complement strand
AATAATTATTTTACTTGACTGAAATAAATAAATAAATAAATAAATAAACAAATTATCTCTCTTGCTATATCAAGCTTTGTACACAGGGTTATTATATCCAGGGTTATTATAAAGAGTCCTAGATCAATTACATCCAAACTATTTTCTCTAGCTAGTTTATTATTTTTAGTTCTGGATTATCATCATATAACAATACAGGGTTATTATATTGCTGCTGTGTGGATTCAAATATAGTCACAATATTGTATACCTTGAATAAGTTTTCCATTTGCAAACAATTAAATGAGTAATATTTCTAGTGGAATTTATGAAAACATACAAAATAATTGCTCAACCATTGGTAGAATTTGAGCAATGAACGAATGTAAAATGAATGAAGGGTTCTGTTGTTTATATGGAGAAGCCATTTAGGAGGTTTACTAGGTCTCTACTACTGAAGAGAAAGTTTGGAAGATGATGTTAGTGGCGCAAAGGATGGGATTGATAAGGTAAATAACAATGCCGAAGCTGTTGCAGTTGGTGGTAATAATAAGGAGCGTGCTAATGATAGTAGCAAGGATGTTGAAGTTGGTGATGATGTCAAGGAGGGATTTGAAGATGGTGCATTGGTTGCTGTTTCCAAGGCTAGTACTAAGAGATGCCCAACAAGTCTGAAGGAGCTTCTAGCCATGAGGATTCTTGAGGGTTTGGCAGTGAATTATGCTCGGAGAGTGTAAAGGTGTTGGTTGATTTTCCTTCTTATTGTGTAGGCTCTCTTCTTGAGATATGAGTATTGCTGTTGAAAATGCGAGTGTCTAAATTTGAGAAATTTGCAGGCTGGAGAAGCATATGTTCGCGGAGTGATGAATGGCGATGGGATTGTGTGCCATTGTGAAGATTGCCATGGTGTTGAGGTAAGTAAAATGAAGATGCACTTAGACGAGTTAATTCCCACTTAAAAACCACCAAGCCTCAACTCTAAATCACTTTAACCTATTTAATAAAGGCGAATTCTGCCGTGCCTTTATTTTTTTTTATTGAAATAAATTAAACAAAGAAAAACAAAACAAACAAAATAAGGAATTGTCTAAATAGAGGGACAGTCCCGTTTAAGACTACTCTTAAACTCCTCCCAAGGTGAAAGAAGCTCCACATGCGAAAGTTGTAACTTCATCGTCATCTTTGCCATAGTATCTGCCACCGTGTTTGCATCTCTCATAATCAAACGAAAGTCAACCCGCCAATTCCAATGCATGATATCTCTTATTTTGAGCACCAGTGGATCAATAAACCCAAAACCATCTTGAGTAACAAGATTAAATGCTTCCACACAATCCGTCTCACAAATAACATCTCGTTGACCCACATCCCAAGCTAACAGATATCCTCTCCAAATAGCAAACAATTCCCCTTGAAGAATACTATTACTCTCAATCATTCCCAAACACCCCTTTGCCAGCTTCCATTACAATCTCTAATAACACAAGCAAAACCAACACTATCACCCGAACCAAAATAATTAGCATCACAATTAATCTTAAAAGTACCAATAGATGGGGGATTCCAAAAACCATTTAGAGTAGAGGGAGGAGACATATGTTGTAATTCAAAAATATTCCTAAACTCCTTTTCTGAAGTTAATGCCAGACAAATCACTTTTTTCGGAGGCCAAGTTTCATGGGGATTAAAGATGTCATTATTTCTTGCTCGCCATATCCACCAAAGTCCCGAAAAGAACTTGAACGGATGCTCTATGCTATGATATAAGAACCAGTTCTTCAAATCCAAAGGATGACAAGAAATATCCAACCTATGCCAGACAAGCTAAGCTTTTGGACAATCCCGAATACAATGTAAAACCGATTCCTGGCTAGAAAGACATCTTGGACACCTATCCGATGACGACATCCCTCTTCTAAAGCGAAAACTTGCAGTAGGAAGAGCCTCCTTAAGACACAACCAAGCCAAAAACTTATGCTTTTCCGGAACAAGCTGACGCCAAAGCCAAAGCCAATTCTCTTGCTCCTCCCAACCAAACAGCTGCTTACACAACCACAAGTAACAATTGCGTGAGTCATAGACTTTGGCAGCAGACCCACTCCAATACCAACCCACTTCCGGACCTGCTTGTTCATCTGGATTGTAAGAGAGAATATTATCTTTCAATTTTTGAGATAAAGGAGAATAAAGAGTATCCAAATGCCACCTACTAACCGACCAAATATCCTGTATCCGGAGATTCGAATCAGAAATGTGAACATAATCCATCTCATTAGATAACTGTCCTTCTCTCCTCCAGCTAGAAAACCAAAAATTCTGGTTCAAATCTCCAATACACCAAGCAAACCCATCCTTCAACACTTCCCAAGCCTTGCAAAGACACCTCTAAATGGGAGAGTCCTTGTTCTTAGGATAACTAAAACAGTCATATAGAGATGATCGGTATTTGGCATCTAACAATTGGACCCATAGCTTGTTTGGCTGTTGGAAAAAAAGTCCAAACTAGCTTCCCAAAAAAAGCAATATTTACACAATAAGGATGTCTAATCCCCAAACCTCCATATTTTTTTGGAGTAACCAATACCTTCCAACTAACAAGATTCAATCCTCTTCCATCAACTTGTCCTTTCCAAAGAAAATTCCTCATCATAGACTCCAATTTACTAATGATTCCTTTGGGAAAAATAGAGACCTGCATCTGGTACGTGGGAATAGCAGCAGCAACAGAATTAACCAAGCAGAGTCTACCAGCCCGATTGAGTAAACTTCCTTTCCAGCTTGCTAGCCTACTCCGAATCTTATCCAGGACACCATTGAAAGCTGAACGAGTCACCCTATAACGGCTAAGGGTAACTCCAAGATACTTGCCCAAGTCCTGGACAAATCTGATAGAGGATACCCTAGTAAAAACCTCTTTCCTTGTTGCAGAGACATTCTTGGAGCAAAGTGCTTTAGACTTCTCGACATTAATCTTCATCCCAGATGCTTTGCAAAAAGTCTCTAAAACTAACATCACATTTTGCACTTGTCTCTTTGTAACTTTACAGAACAGAAGCAAGTCATCTGCAAACAATAAGTGGGATATTCTTGGTCCCCCTCTAGAAATAGCAACCGGCTCCCACAAGCCCAAATCAACCTGATGACTAATAAAGCATGCCAATCGCTCCATACACAACACAAAAAGATAGGGTGACATAGGGTCTCCTTGTCTAAGACCTCGGCTAGGAGTAAAGCCATTTAGACGACTCCCATTCCAAAGAATAGATAAGGAAGAAGCAGTGACACAATTCATAATCAAATTAAGTGTAGGAATAGGAAAACCAAAGCTTTTAAGGGTATGAGCTAAAAATCTCCAGTCAACTCTGTCATAAGCTTTCTTCAGATCAATCTTAAAGGCCAGTGTGCCTTTCTTTGATTTAGTCTTCTTCATAAAGTTGAGGACTTCTTGAGCAATAATGATGTTGTCAGGAGTTCCTCGTCCCGGAATAAATCCTCCTTTAAGAGGGCCAACAATCTCCGCAAGATGAGGACGAAGCCTATTAACAAGGACCTTCGTGATGATCTTGTAAACTACATTGCAGAGACTAATCGGCCTGAAATCTTTCATAGATACCGGTGATTCAACCTTTGGAATGAGAACAAGTAAAGTCTCCAACATTCTCGGATCAAGAGGAACACCAGAGAATGCCTGCTTAACCATCTTCCAAACATCAAGACCAATGATCTCCCAATATTCTTTGAAGAAGAAAGCTTGAAACCAATCAAGACCCGGAGCTTTAAAAGAGTTCATGTGAAAAACAGCTGCTTTGACTTCCTCCATAGTAACTGGTGCCGTAAGGTTATTGCAAGCTTCCTCATTCAGAGAAGGAAGATGCACATCACCAAGGCAACCCAAATCAACATTATCTAAATGACAGAATAATCTTTTATAGAAAGACTCTGCTTCTTGACTCAGAACTTTTGGATCAGTTTCCCACACTCCATCATTGAGAAAAAGGCCATGAATCTTATTATGCTTCCTTCGTGCAAGAGTTTGAATATGAAAGAATATTGTATTCCTATCCACGAACCTTACCCACTGCTCTCTGGACTTTTGGAACCATATGAGCTCTTCTTGCACTAGAGTATTATTATAATTCCCGTGCCTTTAATTTGTTGCCGAAATTGCCAAAAAGTAACAAATAGGTCCCAGTAATTAATTCAGTGGGTTAACGGAGTGGCATCGTTAATAGTGTAGCAGGTTATTATTATTTTTGAATTTAAAAGTGGTAACTCCACTAAGGACTAGGATAGATGATATATAGTATATATAATAATTTTTCATCTCATTCCTTCACATCTTTACAAAATAAGTTCCTTAATAATTAAAAAATTATTGAAGGGTATCTTAGAAAAAAAATAATTCAATCATTAATTTTTTTTTAAAAATATGTTAATAAAATACAATTTAATCAATAGAAAGACAATTTGTTAAAGAGTATTTTGGTAGACAAAATTGTATTACAACAAAAAAATTTTGTTAAAGAATATTTTTGTAAAAAAAATTATTTTTTCTCGAAAAATGGATAAAGTTAATGGTAGTTAACATAAAAAATTTTAAATGGATTAACGAGGAGGTTTTTTAAAAATTATAAGGAAAGAAAATGCATATTTTATAAATAAAGGGGAGGAGAGTGTCATTTGAATATCTCTTAGAGAAGGAGAATGAAATTTTCGCTAAAATGTATTATTAACAAGAACGACAATAATAATAAAATTTATTATAGTGGTTTTTTTATTATTTTATAATAAAACTTATTGAAAGTTTGTTAAGGATGAAAATTAATTTTAAATATTATTTTTAGTAAATAAAAATTTATTGAAAATTAAAGTGTTGAATTTAAATATTTTTAAACATGTATTTGACAATTAAAAATTAATTAGTATTGTGAAGAAGGTGTTGTAAAAATGTGAGACTTTAAAATAGCATTTGAAAAAGAGATTGAAACTTAGAGACAGAAATTTAATTAAGTGTATGTGTTGTGTTTGGTGTAGGATGTACATGACTGAATTATATCTCAATATTTTATTTGGTTCAAAATAAAAATAGAGATTGAAAATACATAAAATGACTAAGTTACCATAACTGTTTTAAATGAAAAAAATAAAAAACAAAGAACCCTAACTTAGGGGTGAGAAACAAGCAAAAATTCGTCGGGTCGGCTTGCAGGTAGGCTGAGTTAAAAATTTGAGACCGCTATACTAAAAAAATCCACCTAACCTACACCGCTTAATCCATGCGTTTTGGCGGGTTTTGGCCGGATGGAGTATGTTGACCCGGCGGACTTTTAGCTTTAAGGTGATACTTGAATTTAGGGTGTTATTTTTGTGCTTGTATTTGGAATGTTTGTTCATTTTACTTTAAGTTATAATTTGGACTATATTTGATTGGTTAGAGATTTGGATAATGCGGCATGGACCTGAGCGAGTTGCTGACTGCTTCTGTTTAACAGAGCTAGTAAGAACCAAGCGACAAAAACACTAACACACGAATTACGAGGTTATGGTGGTCCTGCAGACAGCGATAAGACCGGGGCTTTTATTAGGTTCTTTAATGGGTGTACAAATTCTTGTGTCTCTGTTTTTTAAAAGTATTAACAAAAATAAAATTTTGTGCCTTAAAATTTAAAATTTAATTCTAATTTTTGGCTACTAAACACGATACTAAATTTCAATTTTCTAAAGTCAAGTA
Organism: Arachis ipaensis; assembly: GCF_000816755.2. Lineage (NCBI taxonomy): Eukaryota > Viridiplantae > Streptophyta > Magnoliopsida > Fabales > Fabaceae > Arachis > Arachis ipaensis. The sequence continues at coordinate 4,319,114 of NC_029787.2, read as the reverse complement.
ACCACTTATAAATAATTTATTAGTGTTTCAAACTCTAATTCCATGTCTCAATTATTCTTATACTTTCAGTTAGCATGAAATTCTCATTTTTTGTATGTGTTTGTCCAAATTTTTATCTTTGAAATTTATTTAATGACTATGAATAAGAATTTAATATGATTGACAATAAAAAAATATATTTAAAAAAAAATGACGAACAATTTTTTGGAATAATTTTAATGTGGTCTTTTTGAATAATCTTTTGATGTTAATCATAATAAAAATTGCGTAATAATTATATAAATTATGTTAAGTAATTTATTTTATTTTGAAAATAACGTTTTTTATTTATAAAACAAAAAAAAACATTCTTTAAAATCAATTGATTATACAGCAATGTTAATGATAATAATGAAAAGTTTTGTCACTAATAATCAGTCTCCTGAAAATCAAATCGGACCGGTCAGTTCAACTGAGTTAAATGAAAAATGGTTACTTATCGGTCTAAGTAAGTCTATAAACTGTCTGACAAAAAACCGGTCGAACTAGCGATTAACCGACAAATCGGTAGAATCGTCCAGTTATTTAGAGGATTTTTGGTTCGAAAATACACCCTTTGAAACGTCGTCGTTTTGTCCATAAAAATTAAAAATAGAAAAGAAGAAAGGCTAAAGTGCTGAAGTCTGATCTGAACCCTATATCACCAATTCACACTTATATCTTCTCTCTTTTCTGAGAACCATTGCAGCCACCACCACCAATTCACACTTTGATTTTGATTTTGATTGATATGATCGTCATGTTGTTGTGTAAATGGAAGCAATTTGGGTCATGCTTTGGGAATATGGTTGTTTTTTCGTTATGAACTTTGATGATTAAAGTTATTTGTGAATTTTTAATATTAAATTATGGATAATGTATGATGAGAAATTGTAAAATTTTGAATTTTGTTAAGTTAGAAATGATTGAATTTATATATTCAAAATTATATATAGGTTTTTTAATAATTTTATTTAATATTTAACTAAACCGGTTGAACTCCGATCGAACCAGTAAATCATTGAATCAAGTGCTTATTAACCGGTCCAGTTCTCGTAACTTTGTTAATAACCAATATTTTAAAAATCGGACCAAACCGACCGGGCGAACCGGTTCAACGGGTAACGGACAAAGGGAACAGTCCGATCCAATATGTAAAACCGCTCAATTTAAAACCGCTCGAGAACCGCTAAACCGGCCGGTAACCGGTCGGTCAGACCGGACTGGAAGCCGGCCGGTTTACAAAAGACGTCGTTTCCTTTGTTGAATGAGAAAAGATTGCACGCGTTATCCACTTATCCCCCACTTCTCCAACTCCTGCTTGCAGCAAATGCCCTAGCCTCCACCAAAGAAAGCAAACCCTAGCAGCCTCCACCAATCGTCGTCGCCGTCTGTCGGAATGGGAGATTGTTGCCGCCGTCCGTCGCACTCAAGAACTACCGTCTTCGTGTTCTCGGGCCTCTCGCTGGATCCTCCGCGTCGTGTGCTTGCATCTCGCCTCTCTCCTCTGTGCTCGGCTGCTTGCGCCTCCCTCCGCCAGTGAGTGCTCGAGCTGTGCGCGTTGGTTGCTGCTCGTCGTCCGTGGTTGTCTCTGCTCGATTCTGCCTCCAAGTGTCACTGGAGTCTCGTCTCAGTCACTGGCATCTCGTGGTTCGCCTGTCTCGTCGCCGGCGGCAGAAGCAACTCGTGGGGTTGTCTCTTGCTTCGTCGCCTTCCGTGGGGTGGTCGCTCACTCGCCGTCGGACGTTGGTGAGTCCCTGCACCATCGCTTCGCTGTTCTCTCTTCTCCAGATTTCCCTTCTCCCTGTATTTTTGCATGTTGCTGAAAAAATTGCTAATCAATAAATTTGCTTGTTGCTGATCTAAATGTTGCTGTAAATCGGGATTTTACTAAGATTTGTTAAATTTGTTGCTGAATTTGTTGCTTCCTAGTCACAGAATCATAACAGAATGCTCAGTCAGTGCTTGGTTGATTGGCTTTGCTCACTGATTGTATTTGATGATAGATTTTAAATTGATAACTTTTAAATTTTAAATTTGCACTGCCCATGTTACTGATTCACTGTTCCTTCAGTGTTTTTTGTTGTTGTTAATCATTGTGATGAGCTTTGTTAAAATTGGGTTGAAAAATGTTAATCTTTCTTCATTTTTCATAGTTCTTAACTTCTGTTCTTATTAAAAAAATTGCAACTGGTGATCTTTTGATTTATTATATGCTTCATGTTTTTAATTTCACTCTGCTTCTAGGCTTTGAAATCAGTTTATGATAACTGTGATCCAGTTATTTAGTTGGATAACTGATGTAATTATTGAGTTTAAGGGATTGAGTTTTTCTGTTCTCGTTATTAGTAAGACATGGATAGTTTAGAATTTTCTATTTCTTTCCCTTACTCCTGAAGTTCGTTATTTCAAAAGATTCAGTGTTGGCTTCAAATTTCAAATGGGAATTAGGAGCTGGTGAAGATAACAACATCTTTCTGGAACTGATACAGACAAAAGTTGTCTCCGCTGCTTCTTGCACCTCCAGCACGCTATTCTCTGCCTTGCGCTACTTGAAGAAGAGGAAGGTTTTTCCCCACTGTTTAATTTAATAAATTAGTTTCAACAAATGTTTTGAGGATACAGTAGTTAGTTGACTAAAATAGAAAGAGAAATAACGTTGGTGATTTTGGGAATTTGCTTATTTATTTGTGGGTTTGAGAATACTAGTAATCTGGTATGAATGGCTTTTCATGTTTACATTGATAATATAAAGAAGAAATCAAAATGATTTAGCCTGATTCATTTAGTTCTTAAGCATAGTGTACTCCATAACTCCGGAACGAACAAATTTTTGTAGAACTTGCTAGGACCATGGAAGGATTTGCTGCAGACTTTGGACTTTATGGCAATTCAACATCTGGTTTTGCTTCATCGCGATGGGATTGGTCGTTTCTCTCCAACGCACACGTCAACAACAGTGCTCCTTTCACTCGATTGGATCCAAAGTAAGTAAGTCCATCTTTATGTGATTGGTGCGAACATGTGTATCCTTTGAACTATGATCCGTGGTTTACAATCTTCGTCATGCAAAACACAGAGATAAAAGTAAGACCATGGGATTGGAAGCTGAGTCAAAAGCAGTATCTCAAGATTGTGGGAAAGGTTGCAACAATTGCATGCCCATGCAAATCGAGATACAAGGACTAAAGGAAGAAATAAGCGACAAAGTCAAAAGATGGATGAGATGGCTGTACTACTAAGACAACTTGTGTTGAAGGCTGATGCAGACCCATCTGTTGATGTCAAGACTGTTGCATCAACAACCAAGTCAAGAAGACGATCCACTTCAAAACAAAAAGGCATGCGTAAGGATACACCTATTGATGTACCAGATTACAGCTCGGACCATTTGGCTTTTCGTCACTCAAGGCGTAAAAGGAAGACCTCATCAACTGGGACACCTAAACAAATTATCTCTGGGAAAAATGATAAGTTGACGGTAGTTTACTTATATCCCTTATGAAGTTAGAGACTTGCTTTCATTTTGTCAATGTACATCCTTTTGGAACCGTAATTTCTTCTTAAAATGTTTGTGTCCCAACAGAGGACTTTGTTCTCGGACAAAGATGAGGCCAAAGACCAAAAAGAAAGGACACCACAAACTAACAAAATTGGTCCATCAAGACCTGCAACACATATTGGTGAAAGACCTTATGTCGATCTAACTGTGCAGGGATTTGACCCAAACCAAGCAGAAGTAGGTGACAAAATTCCAAAGGTACGTATGTTCATGGAACGATGGTACAACTATAACTTGGAGGAATTTTTGTTGTCTCAGTAGAAATCTCAAGTAATGTCAAATTGAGCATTATTTTAAATGAAGTTGTGATTTATGCCACAGAGCATTATTTCAAATTTAGTGGCGCAAAGGATGGGAATGATAAGGTAAATAACAATGCCGAAGTTGTTGAAGTTGGTGGTAATAATAAGAAGCGTGCTAATGATAGTGGCAAGGATGTTGAAGTTGGTGATGATGTCAAGGAGGCATTTGAAGATGGTGCATTGGTTGCTGTTTCTAATGCTAGTACTAAGAGGTGCCCAACAAGTCTGAAGGAGCTTCTAGCCATGAGGATTCTTGAGGGTTTGGCAGTGAATTATGCTCAGAGTGTGAAGGCATTGACTGATTTTCCTTCTTATTGTGTAAGCTCTCTTCTTGAGATAAGAGTATCGCTGTTGAAAATGCGAGTGTCTAAATTTGAGAAATTTGCAGGCTGGAGAAGCAGAGCTTTGGGAAGTGATTAATGGCTATGGGATTGTGTGCCATTGTGAAGATTGCCATGGTGTTGAGGTAAGTAAAATGAAGATGCATTTAGACGAGTTAATTTCCACTTAAAAACCACCAGCCTCAACTCCAAATCACTTCCCTGATTTAACATGTTAGTTGGAAGGTAGTTATACCTGAGCTACTATATAAGGCTTTAGTTGAAATAGATTGTTTTATTTTTTTACTGTGATGCCAATTTTCTTTTTCAGGTAGTCATCATTGTTGTTGTGATGATAATCATAACAATTCTTTTTAATGGTTATTACAAATAGTCAATCAGTTGATTTTATTTCATGTGACGGACTGTTTATGATTAGCCATATACATGGTTTTATGATTGGTTCTGGTTTCTGATGCTCAATTATTAAGGTGGGGAGAAAGAAAATTACCTTTGGCATTCTAAGTACGTCTTTGATTCCCCACTTTGGCTGAAAGCCAATCCCCAAAACTCTGATGCTCACTTCCTCAGCAACAATGAACTAATACAGAGCAGATTTAAATGCACAGCAGAGGGAGAAGGAGAAGAGAGTAGACGCACTGCCTAGTGCTTACCTGCAACTGATGCCGCCACAACAGCAACGTACAGGAGAGAAGACAGCCACAGTGTCACCAAGCCACCCACACAGGTTACTTTGGTGATAGCGAGAGGGGAAGGATAGTCTAGAGACGGAGAGAGTGAGAGATAGCACCTAGGTTCTCCCTTCCCTGTATAACTCCAAAAAAAAAATATATGGCTTAGTACCCAACACACAAATGTACAATACTAAAGTATAATAATAAATTGTTTGACAATAAAGAAATACAAATTTTGACCGACCCCACCTGAATGTGGAAGAATCATTCAATGCAATTCATACTTCATCACCACATCTTTCTTCTAGTTTCAACATTCATCACCACTTCCTTCTTCTAATCACTTCTTTCACCTCCTTTTGTTTCATTAATGGAGTTGTCTTCATCTCCTAATCCTTCCCCTTCTAAGAATGCTTTTTCTAGGAAATTCAGTAAGGTTACATTTCTTACCTCTTCTATTTTATCCGTTCACACTTCAATTCACGTTACCACCACTACCACCAAAAATAGTTTTTCAATGCCAATAATTTGTGATTCTGATGCATGCAAGACTTTTAAGAATAATTCTTTATCGTAACTGGAGAGCTATGCAAGCAGCATCACAAAAACTAATAAAACCAAATCCACTGGCAGCAAATGCCTTCACTAAACTGGTAAACGAAGGACATGTTCTTGCAAGGTTCAGGGTGGGACATGATTTTGAATTTGATATTGCAAATTGCAGGTTCCAACAAGAATATTAAAGAGGCATATTTACGTAAGGCTTTCTTGTGAGTGACAAAGTTTGGATTAAAACAATTAAAACAATAAGAGAAATCATCTTTGGCCGTAACTTGGATTGTACATCCTTACGCAAGGTGAAAGTTAGAGGAATAATTGCAGGTCCCTTCTCCTTCGTCAAACAGCTTGGCATAGAAAGATTTTCGCATTGCATTCCTTCCTTAGGGAAAATAGTTATTAAGATTTGGTTTGGTTTGAAATTTCCTGGCACGTTTCACCTTGGTATCACGGCATCATCTATTTTATTACATTAATGTTAAGCCTATTACCGTGGGGAATACTATACTAGATATGCCAAAGAGAACTTTTGAATTGAAACCTAACGATAAAAAGGATTTTATTGTAAACACTGGAACTAAGTTCACATGGTTCGTATCCCGGGTTATGACCTCCTGGTAAAAGAGAGTTATGTGAACATATGATGGAATTTACCTTAAAGCTTTTCTGAATTATTGTGCTATGCGAAGTCCAAAGATGCAATAAGGAAAACTCCTACGATGAAATTTCAATTTCACTTTTCTCCAAATGTTATTGTGCATTTAGAATCTGATCAAGATTTTCATATGGCAGGATTTTGATGTGTTTACCTTTCACTTTCACCAAGACAACTGAGGAAGACGGTACTTCAATGTTTGGTGATATCCAAATGACAAATTATGAGGTGGGATATAGCGTTCTCAAGGAAATTTTTTTCAAGGCTAAAGAATGCCCAGTGTAAGCATACAAGATTGATTAGAAATAGCAATTAGCTGTGGTAATTTAATCAGCTGACTACCACACATCTGATTGCTATTTCTAACCGTCTTGTATGCTACACTGAGCATTCTTTAGCTTTAAAGTAAATTTATTTGAGAACGTGGTATGCCACTTCATAGTTTGTTATTTGGATATTACCAAAGATTGAAGTACTATCTTTAGTTATCTTCATGAAAGCTAAACACATCCAAATTTTTCTGTATGAAAATTCTATCCGAGTCTAAATGCACGACATTTGGAGAAAAGTGAAATTTCAAAGTAGGAATCTTCCTTATTGTATCTTTGGACAAAAGTGAAATTTCAAAGTAGGAATCTTCATTATTGTATCTTTGGACATTGCTTAGCACAATAATTCAGAATCAAGTTTTAAGGCAAATTCCATCATATGTTCACGCACTTCTTTGAATGGAGGTCATAGGCAGGCCATATCAACCATGTGAATTTAGTGACAGTGTTTACAATAAAATTCTTTTTACGTTTAGGTTTTAATTCAAAAGTTCTCTTAAGCATATGTAGTATAGTATTCTCCACGGTAATACGCTTAACATTAATGTAATAAAATGGATGATGCCGTGAAACGTGTTAGGGAACTCTGTTCTATGCAAACCAAATCTTAAGATACTTGTTTTTCCTATGGAATTCCAAAATCTTTCTATACCAAGCTGTTTGACGAAAGAGAAGGGACCTGGTTCAGTCCAATTGTACAATCCAATAGTTATAGCCAAAGATAATTTTGCCTAGTTCCAGGAGAGTATCCGTGCCTATTGTTTTAATCCAAATTTTGTTACTAAAAAAGATTTCTGTAAATGTACCCGCAAATATATTCTTGTTGGAACCTGCAATGGACACTTTCAAGTATGCATAATTTGCAATCAATACCTAGGCGGTTACATTGTGGATCATTACAATAAGGAACTTCTATTTTTGCAAGTTAGAAGCTTTTGTGGGGATTTATTGAGTCCCCACACTATATCACTTCCAGTGTCCACTAAAGCTTCTATCTCAGCAAATTCAAAATCATGCCCTACGGTAAATCTTGTAAGAACGTCTCCTTCGTTTATCAGTTTAGTTATGGCACGGGTGGATTTAGATTTATTGCTCCTGTGCTGTTGATTGCATAGCTCTCCTGTTGTGACAGCGATAAAAGAATGATTCTTAGAAGTCTTGCATGCATCGCAATTAGAAATTATTGGCATTGAAAAGCCATTTTTGGTGGTGGTGGTGGTGGTGGTGGTGGTGGTGGTGATGGTAACAAAAGAGGTGAGAAATATAACCTTGTTAAATTTCAAAGAAAAAATATTATTGGGAGGAGAAGGATTAGGAGATGAAAGAAGTGATTAGGAGGAGGAAGTGGCGATTACGGTTGAAACTAGAAGAAAGAGGTGGTGATGAAGTGTGAATTGCATTGAGTGATTCTTTCACTTTAAGGTGAGATAAGTCGAAATGTGTATTTCTTTATTGTCAAGTAATTTATTATTATACTTTAGTGGGAGAACCTAGGTGCTATCTCTCATCTCGACTATCCTTCTCTCGCTCTCACCGAAGTAACCTGCGTGGTGGCTTGGTGACGCTGCGGCTGTCTTCTCCTCTCCTGTACGTTACTTTCTGCATTTTCAGGCCTCCCATTTAGCTACTATGATTTCCTTAAGGTATGTTTTTCATTTGTCTAGATATGTCAAGAATTATCTACTCTTGTAACTAGTTAAGTTATGGCTATTATCCCTTCAAAAGAAAGAAGAGAAGAAGAAAAAAAATACAAAGGTAACTGATATGATGTTTCCTATAAATGGAACTGGTACTTTAATTTGCATTAAATAGAAATTAGAAAGAGTGGTTATATGATAAATGGCCTGACTTATTCCTTGCTAAATATATTTTGTTCGTAATTATCTTTGTGAAGTGTTAATTTATGATCCATTTCTTTGAATCAGGTTGTACTTATCATTTATCCATTCCTTTGGCTCAAACTTTATCTGCATTTGTTCAAGCAGCGACGTTCAAAACTCTTTAAGTGCCAAGATAAGAAAAGAGCGTGAGGAGCCATTGATCTTGGTTGTTATTGACATCTTGTTGAACTTCTGAATTTGTATTATTACTTCCATATACTGATATACACACATAGTTTAGTTTCAATCAAGCTGAGATAATAACTTTCTTTAATGGGGCCGCTGCAGACACTGATTTGTATTTGCATATACGAATCTTTTCTGACTTACTGACATTGTAATTATGCTAGCTAATGCAGTTCTTGCATGCTAGAGGATGTGTAGTTCTGTAAACTCTGCTGATTTCTACCTTTTGTGGATTCATATTGAGTTATTGACCTATTCAATAAAATAGCTTAGAAAGTTAGCTTGTTCAAACTAGTTCACTCCTTTGGAAGAATGTGTATGTTGTTGCTTGTTAAACTACAGATTTTAGTGTCAAGATTAATGGTTTTTATCCAATGATTTTAGTATCAAGATTAATGGTTTTTCTCTTTAAGTTGATCATATGTAAATAGTGTAGAGTTTAACTAAAATGATATTTTCTTACAGAACATTGCAAAGTAGTAAACAGGAATCAACATGTTGAGAAAAAGGAAATATTACAAGGTACAAACAAAAACAACAGAGATCAAACATCCATATATGGGAAGCCAAACAAGCCATCCACCACACTTTTTAAAAAATAAACTCAAGTGTGTGGTTTTACTGTTTTACCCTTCATCAGGAGTTCAGGTCTTTCAATAATCTGTGGTTGGAAGCTGCTCATGAGTGTTTTGGTTGATGAAGAAAAGCTCATAGACAAGTGCAGCAATTCCTGCACCAATAAATGGGCCAACCCAATAGACCCAATGGTTGGCCCAGGTCCAGCTAACAACAGCAGGCCCAAATAACACTGCTGTGTCAAAACTTTATTTTTTTTTTTATATGATAGTTAAATGATTGACGGAAACAGTTTATTTTATCATAACTATTTTCAAGTAACGAAGCATAATCATTGAGTTTAGTTATCCAATAACCAATGCACTTTTTATGAAATAATTTAGTTATCTTCATACCAATCCACCAGTGGCGAATTTAAGGAGCAAGCAAGCAACAATGGAGCCAAGCAACTGAGCAATCCAGTACAAAATGCTTCTAAGGAGGGTAATGTGGCCACCGACAAAGGCGCCAAATGTGACGGCAGGGTTGACATGGCCACCGGAGATGTTAGCACCGACGGAAACCGCCACGAAAAGTGCAAAGGCATGGGACAGAGAAGCCGCCACTACACCAGCTGGTGTTGCTGCGCCATTGTTCGTTAGCTTGTCTGTCAAAACCAAACATCCACCCATTAAATTAGTATCAGAATTGTTAAAAACTCAGGTGCCGTCAACTTCAGTTGAAAACTGTTAAATAATTTGATTGATTTAACTAAATTTTTATCTAATAGTTCTTAATTATTAGTTTTATGTGAAGTTGATAGTACTTGAGTTTTCACCATCAAAATTATTATAATTAAACATTTAGAATTTGATATTTTTCTAATAATTAAAAAAATTAAATTAAAATTATAAAAACACTTGTAATATTATGTATGTGAAAGATTGTTAGAGCTTACTATAAGCCATGCCAGAGCCTTCCCCAGCAAAGACAAAGATAAGCATGGAGATGAACTCTGCAAGTGCAGCCTTAAGTGCATCAGCTTGGCTGAACTCTGAAGCATTTCCAATGGCGATTCTAGAAATCGGCATTTTTTTTTATTTAATTAACGAATGTTACCTTAGGTTGCTAATAAGCTTCTTGATGTGTGATATTGCTCCTATACTAGTTGTATATATAGCACTTAGAATTTGAATATTTGGTGTATGTAACGTTGTTGCAGTTGTAGAGCAAAAAGGCACGGGGAAAAAATGGTTGAAAAGAAAAATGTCGGGGCCTCCGGTTTGTTCTGGTGATGCAACGTGGACGGTGTGATGTGATGCTATGGAGGCTGGATCACCGACCGATGACTGACTCGTGATTAGTGGGGCCTTTCATTACCATTTGGACCCAAATTTATGGATTTGGATCCTCTAAAGTTTGAATTTCACTTTAGAGAGTAAAGTGTGATCTCTCACCATTGATTTCATAGGTGGGACCAATAATAAATATGAAAGAGAAACTATTCAAGGGGAGAAGATCACACTTTACTCTCTAAAGTGAAATTCAAACTTTAGAGGATCCAAATCCCAAATTTATATATTCACTAATAAGGTGACAAGTTTATTTGTCACTTTATTCTATATTGATTTACTTTGTTTTGCAATATAATTTTGTAAAGATTTTGCAAAAATCAATTCTTAAAATATTACTTTCTACGTACAAAATTTATTTTATTAACTACGATTTTGGTCCTAAGGTATAGGTCGAAAAAATTTTTTATCCCTAACCTTTTTTTGTATATAAAATTATCCCTAAGGTTTAAAACTAAGTTTTAAAATCATTCTTTTTACTTAAATATTAAAATTTTAGACCAAATTATCCATACAAAAAAATTATAAAATAAAAAAAAAAGAAAGAGAGTGTTTCTACTCATGTGAACAGAAAAAGGAAGAAGAAGGAGGAAAAAGTGAAAAAGAAGAAAAAGAAGTTGTCCACGATCCCCTCTTTCTCCGCTTTCGCCGCCACCTTTGTACGATTTTGGTCCATAAGATAAGGATAATTTTAAAACCAGGTTAAACTTTAAGGATGATTTTGTATGTAAAAAAAATTAAAGACAAAAAAAAAATTTCGATATATATTTTAGGGATTAAAATCGTACTTAACCCTTATTTTTTCTATTATATATGATGTATAATAATTGTCATTTTCATTGTGTTTGGAAGGGACAAACAAATTCACGATGATAACTATGTTACATTAGTTACATGTAATTTTTGTTATAAATTTTGTTACCTCGTTCTTGTACTAAATAGCAACAACTTTTTTTTTTTTCTGTCTAAGATTAGACTTAGCCTAATTAAGCATTATGTCACTACTCACTATAGTATTAGCTAAAGTGAGTTGTTAGATAAAATTGAAAAATAAGTAGGTAGCTTTGGGAGAAGGTGGAACATAGTGGGTTGGATTTATTTGAATGTATAAGCATATAAATATAAAATCATGCATAAAGCTAGTTACGACTGCTAATTTTACATTAAAATAATAATACCTAAGTTTATGGATTGAATCTGAACCACTAATATAGCTACCAAGTACTATTTAAATGTGTGTCCTCAAATATGATGGATCCACAAGTATTTTTCAAATTTTTAAAAATAATTGTCCTATTATATACCCCCTGGTTCCTAGCCCTACAAAAATGTCTTAATATTTAAACTTATCGGCTTCATTAATTTAATTATGGACGGCTTAAAGGGGGGAATAATCTAAACCAAGTTGACATCTCTTTTGGTGTGATAACTGATAACAGAGAAACAATGCAAAATAGCGAATTTAGAAATAACGGGATTTTGGAATTTGATAGTGATGTTGTATGTGCTGTGACTTGTGAATTGTGATGATAGGAGTGTATTGGTAGTATTTGATTATTTGCATGGATTTGAAAGTGATGAATCTAGAGAACTTTATAACAAGAATTCATCACCTTTTTTTTTTGGGTGTTATAAAATTTATTAGTGCAAAGTGAACTTATGACTATACTATTTTTCTCGAAGGAGGTTCTGAGAAGAAAAATAAAAGAATAGAGTTCAATACATTTTCTTTTTTTTTTGGACATAATTTTCTTTTTTCTTTAAGGGTCGAAATTTCAGTACTTCAGAAGCAAAAACTTCAGCAGGTCCCATCATTGCAATGTTGATCCAGTCCATGTTTAAATGGGCCTAAAATTGGAGGCTTTAGTTGTTATAGGGGAGTCTGAAATATGGGCCTACTCAATCAAATCTCCGTTTTATGGGCCAAATATAAGCCCTAAAATTTCAACCCAACTTAGTGTTAACCAGAAATAAATTCAAATTCGCGACAAATTAGTTTTTAATTTATCGAATTAGGAGGTATAAAAATAAAAAATTCCGGCGGTGAGCTAATAGCCTAACATGCATTATTTTTCAGTCCCAAAAAAATAAATTAATTTAAAGAGAACATATTTATTTTTGGCATAGTGATTTAATGTTAATTTCAATATTTACCTGAGGAACAAGTATTAGAAATCCAGAATCCTTGGCATATATATACATGATGAAGTCATGAACAAACTTGAAAGTAAAGCATAATTATTAGTAAGCATATATGTGTTGGCAAAAAGTGTATATTCAAACGCTGAGCGACATGATTTACACTTTGTACTTGCATTCTAACTCTCTCCATCATTTTTGTACCTTCGGATTTCTTCTTCTTTGTGAAATAATTTCATTTTCACCTATTCACAACCTTGCCAAATTTTCATTGTAATTAAAAAAAAAAAAAAGTCATGCATCTTGGAAGTAATTATAATTATTATTGGAGCGTTACACTTTTAGACTACGATCCCTTTACATTAGTTGTTGATTCTTGAGATTCCAATCAACAAGAAACAAAAACACAAGAATAAGGCAATTGCATGTGATGTTATAGTTTGGCTACAATACTCTTTTATATTCTCAAGGAAGCATCTAACTAAAATCATTGCAAATTGAAATTACTTTGAACATTATTTGACCTAAGTTACTATTTATCTAAAAAGGAAGGATTAAAAGTTTTGAGTAGATTCGTTTTGTTTTCATGTGGGGCATCACACATTCACACATACCTAATAAACACCAACTCATTCACCAGCTTGTCTCCCTTTCTGCAATAGACAGGAGCCTTTGTGCCTTTAATTTCCTTCAACAATATGTGTATATAATCATTATACTTTTGTTCTAA
>NC_029787.2:4301934-4305649 GCF_000816755.2 Arachis ipaensis | reverse complement strand
TCATATAATATCTTATTCTAGGATCCTAGAAAAAACAAAAAAAAAAAAACACTGTTGTTGTTGAACTTTTAAATAAATATCAACACCAGGAACTAATTAATTAGATAAGCCTATAATAATTGATGTATGGAAAATAAACCTGGCTAAGTCTCATCTGATTATATATAACCAACTGAGTTGGTTGAGTGGTTAACTCATCCAATGGCTTAGATAAGTACTAGAATTTCGAATACTGCTTTATAAATACAATAACTTATTGATTAATGACAAATCTTTAAATAGAATTTTAATTCGCATTAATTTTTTTGTCCTACTGAATTGAGGGATATCGTGAATATATAATATATAAGGCTGCCTTTGTTTACAGAGACAGGAACACTGATACACAAAATCGTGTTTGGCAGAAGAGACATGGACAGAGACAATGTGTCCAGAGACACTGAATTAGTGTATTTTGTGTCCACCCTGACAGGAAGGACACAGAGACACTAATAAGGGATACAATTTATTTTTTATTTTTTCTTTCATTATTCTTGTTAATTTTTCGTAATTATATTTTTTATTGTTATATTTTTCATCTCAAATTTTTTAAATGGAAAAAATGAGAATAAATTGAATTTTCATAATTTGTTCTAGTTTATCACCAAATAGAATACAAAAATACAACATTTCGTGTCTCTGTTTATCATGTTTATCAATGTCTTATCCTATCCAGTTATCAGTGTCTTGTCATGTCCTGTTCTTAGAAACAAACGCAGCCTAAAGGATGCGTAGAATGAGATCCCTAATTCTCCATGCATTTACTTGTAACAAACCACAAGCTAAGTTGCATTATATTGCAATTCATTGCATTTGTTACAATAATGAAGATTGAACTTGAAAGTTGAAAGTGAGATGTGAGTGTGAACATACATAGATTAGTGATTAGTAGGAATTGAAGAAGTAGAGAAGTGAAGTTGGTGATGGACGTGTCTCAACCTTGGATGCTGCACATGAATCAATCTGCTGTCTCCATGTGCATTTCATTCCACAAACATGCGAACTCAACTCCATAATAATAATATCGTAATCTTAGCTTTTAGGAATGGATATAAATATATAATTGCTTTTAATTTGAATCAGATATGTACGTATAGTAATCTCAATTCTCAAGTGAAATGGTGTCAAAAATAACGCGGCATGCACGCCGATTTCATAGATTTAATTTGTCAAAAAAATTAAATTAAGCTACATAGTACATATATAACTACAAATTTCTCATCAATAGACAGTAATTGAAACCTGCTTTGTTAAACAAGAAAAATATTCTGTTACAGCTCAATTAATTAAATTATTTGATCTAATTACATTGCTTGAATTAACCACAGTCATCTCATCCGTATATATCAAACATGCATAATAAATTAATAAAAAAATATAGGTAGACAATGAAAATATTAAATAATGTGAATAATAGATATATTAAATGTTCATTTCACTAGGTGTACATATTGTTATTTTAATATTAAAATTTAGATGGTTAATTTAAAGATGTTGTGTGTTTTTATTTGATTAGTGGTTGTTCATATTGTTTAAGATGGTCATTGTTTATCCAGCACTCTCCTAAATTAATAATGTAATCAATCTGATAGCAGTATATAGAGGCTTTCTATAATTAATTATACCTACACTAATGTAAATCTAATTTTTATTTTTTTTTTCACAATATCCCTCAATTTGACAAGTCAAAAATTAATCAATCACAAATTTAAATTTTATTTACAAGTCTATCTCAAATTAATAAGTTGATGCATATATAAAATAAGGTTTATATCTCCTTACACAAATAATTAATTATTTATTATTATATTAATAAAAATAACTAATTTTTAAATATATAACTTAAAAATTTATCTAAAAATGTAAATTTAATTAAACGAGAGCGTTGCTCTTTGCCTCTTCATACTGCATACATTAAAATTAAATTCATTTGCTTAGTCAACTTTTTGGAGGTGCATATAAATGACGACAAAGCAAAACAATAAAGATTATTATTATTATGTGAACAAACATTACACAAACACGAACACAAATGCATGTGCATGTGTTGTTGATGCAGCTACATATAGTGCTAGATACATCGTATTAAGGTGTTAATCACTTTTTCAACGATAATTAATTTCAGCAACTTTTGTCGTATTCAAAGCTTTGTTGTTATGTTGCATCCATTTGCTTGTGCGGCTTTGTACGTTTCCTCCTTCAAAACAAACAAAAACTCAATTAAAATACTAATAATATATTTATTATGAGAGGAGCACTAACAAAGTTTTTAATTATTAAAGGATGGCACAATCTAAGCTAATTACATAATAATTAATTATTGTAGTAAGTGATCAGGGAAGTGAAGTTTTGCTTTCTCTTGTTTTAATAACAAAGACTTATTATTTGTCTATTGTGTGAACTGTTTTTAGAGTTACTTTCTTTTCTCTTCAAAGATTTAAAAAAAAAAAAAATCCTTTTTTCTTTAATACATTCTTTGATTCTTAACATCAATAAGCTAAACAAAAGAGTTTGTTTTACTAAATTTAGTTCGTGTTAATTCATTTGTTTGTTTAAATAAATGTTAAATTTAAATTTCATCTTATTTATATGCATAAAAACATATTAGTTGAAGTTAAACTCTAGAATAAGGCTTCATATTAACCGTGTGTATTAAAATAATTTATGAGATTTAAATTATATTAATTATGTCTCTGAAATTAACAAAAATTATCATATTAATTTTTAACTAAGTTTTTATCTCAAAAAGAGAGAGGGGCATAAATGGATAATGTTAGGTAGACAAAAAAAAAATAGCCAAAACTTACTTTATTTGGTATTAATTAATTATTGCAACAATTAATGAACGCTAAATAAGGCAAATTATAACTGTTTTTGGCTGATTTTCTTTGGTTACCAAACATTTTCGGACATAAATATGGGGACATAAAGAGGTGGTATCCTGCTTCCTCCAGCCATGTTCCTAAACTTGTATAAAAACGTGAAAAGGGCCAAATGATTGAAATGCAAAATAATGGTAGCTATAGAGAAATTAATTAGATTAATTTTATGGTGCTTTTTATTTGGTGTCTAATTTTTGTCTAATTTTTTTTTATAATAATTTTAAAATATTTAAAAAAATTCTACTTTTATACTTTTTAAATTTAAATTAATTATTTAACCTATTTTAATAATTAAACAACATTTTTAGCCATCATAGCAAACACCAATTAATTAAGGGCATGGATGGCAAGTCAACTATTATATAGCCTTCAGTTTTATCGGATAGTACAAGCTTCAAACTGCAATCACATCTCAATCTAGTATACTATAATATAGTATAGTATAGTATAGGGTATGGTAGTGTGGCAGTTGCAAGATAATGTTAAAAATTGTGTCCAACATCTATGTTTTATAACTCATAAATGTGGTGACAAAAAGTTTTTTTTTTTTTATCTGCCATAATTTATGTCTTCAAACAATTTAAATGAATGTAGGTAAAAGCTATACCAAGTTATTCAATTTTCAATTGTTTTCAGTATTTTTTGAATAAAATCATTTATGGTAGAAATTTAAATTGATAAAAAAAGATATAATTTATTATCACACAAGAGAATTTTTTAAGTTTGAAACACAAATGATTATATATAACACTATTTTTGGTTTGAAATGTAAATTTTTTAGAATATTAAAAATC
>NC_029787.2:4301191-4301741 GCF_000816755.2 Arachis ipaensis | reverse complement strand
GTTTTTTAATTGAATATGAAAAAGTTTTTTTTTTTAAACATATTGTAAAGTAAAAGAGAAAAAAGAAAAGAGAAGAAAGGCAAGAGCTAACAATATAATGATGACTAATAACCTCCAAGCGTGTGTATTAATCGAAATTAGTTGTAATTGAAAATTAAAAAAGGAATCAACAGCTGTAAGAAAATAAAAATTAAATGATGACCCGTTGGCGAGACTAAAAAATTTGGATATAAAATTGTTATGTGTTATTCTCAAAAATAGGAATGAGTAGTGTTGATCAAATATGGGGTGGTGAAGTCAGCATTTTCGGACAGTGAGCGATAAAAACTCATTTAAAAAATAATATTAAAAAATTTAGCCAATTCTATGGAGTCTATGATTTGGTGTCTAAATTTTACCTAATTTTCTTTTTGTAGTAAGTTTTGAATTTTTAAAAATTATTTATTTTTATATCTTTTAAATTAAATATTAATTTTTAACTCTTTTTAGTAAATAGACACCACCTTTTAGGCACTATAACATTCACAAAAAATTTTTACTTTTAAAAACT
>NC_029787.2:4286555-4300976 GCF_000816755.2 Arachis ipaensis | reverse complement strand
TGAGCAAAAATGGTTGAAAATAAAAGTTTAAGTGTTTGAAGTTTGAACTCAACAAAAAATAACTTTTATATTTCTCTTAAGATAATGTTATTTTTTGAAGAGAATTTTTACAAGACAATAATTTTTTTCTTTCTAGAGTCAGAAACTCAAACTGGCTCGAGACACTTAGCCACTCAACTGCGCATGACCAAAACTGAACTAATATAAAAAATAATTTCTGATTAGACGATTGCGCTTAAATATAAGCTTAAAAACATTGACTTGTATAACAAGTAATCTAAAATTTATATTAATACATATTAATTAATTACTGCAAAAAAAAATTAGACTCATTTAACAAAATTACATCCCTCCCTAATTAATTTACATGATACCAATAATAACAAATTTGGATTTAATTGAAAAAAGAGAGTATCGCATTAATTAAAACATTAATTCATATAGCTCCATTGTCCATTCCTTTTCCCCTGAATAATAATAATAAATAAATAATAACATACTTATTAGTGTTTTTGGTGCAATCATCATCATCATTCTCCATCTCTTCCTTCTATATATAAAAGAGAGAATACACTATATTTTAAGCGTTCTCCCTCTCCTTCTCCTTCCTGCTACATCAGTTTCTAGCTTCTACTATCTTAGAAGCTTTAATTTCAAAGTAACAACAATGGAAGACGTGTATTATTCGGCATTGATTTGCCAACAGGTGCGGTGTTTCACATTGTTTCTTTGTCTTTCTCTCTCTCTCTCTCTCTCTCTCTCACTTTTTTCCATCTTAATTTTATGTCTTGGTTTTCATGCATTCTCTTATACCCAATTATCTTTTATGTTTTATTTATGCTTCTTGTACATTCTTGTTTAATTCTTGTTCAATACTTAAATTCAAAATATTGAGAGTTATATATTTTCTGTTTAATACATATAGTAATATAGTGTATGTTGCATTTAATTTATCTCCTTCAATCTATCGATCATATGTTAAAATTTTCTGGAAAAAAAAAGAAGGATTAATTAGTCCTTGAATATTGCTTTTCCCTTCTTTTCATTGTTTGTTTGTTGTGTTGAACGTTCTGTCTCTCAGTGAAGATATTTTTATTTTTCTGTGCATTATTATTACATTTTCACAGGGCCCATTTTCAAACATGATAGGCTCCATAATTTCATAGTTGACCATATTTTTATTTTATTTTCTACCCCTTTTCTTTAGTTCTGGAAAATTTGTCCTTTATTAATGTCCATATTTGTTTCCTTATTTACCAAGGAAGGTTTTTCATCTTTTTTCCGTAGAACATTGTATTCAATTAATTATAGGTTATATATATATATATATACTTCCTAATAAGAATCTTTGACAAAACCAAAAAATAAAAAGCTAGTGTGTCAAATCTCACTTTAATGTCTGAGAAAAAAGCATCAAAATCATGACATTGATCTTGGAATCTTCCCTAAAACAAAATCACTTTCTCTATCTTTTGTTTGTTATAGTTTACTCTATCTCCATTCCCTTAATATTCGCCTTAAATTCCAACCCGTAATTTACGTTTCATTCTCAGCCAAAATATCAGCATTGTGTTTATATCAAAGTTCTTATTTTTCAAGAGTCAATGAGTATTTTACATAAGTAAGAATTGACCCAGTTTCTGATTTTTGGTTTTTTTTCTTTTTTCAGAGAGATGAAGAATTGAGGCAGAAGCTTGAGGATGCAAAACATGAAATTGAAATCATGAAGAATGTGAAGTTGGAACTCTTGAATATGTTGAACATGGCATACCAAGAGAGGGATGAAGCAAAGTTTCAACTACAGAAACTAATTAACAATTTCATGCCATTTGATGCCAATAATAACAATTATTCTTATTCAAGCATCACAGAATCCAAGAGTGTGTCACATGATTCACTAGATTCTCCTTTCTTTGACACTGTTTCTTCTCCTGAATTCTCAAACATCAACAATGTAGTTGTTGATTCTTCCAACAACAACAACATGGGGCATTATCTATATCAGAACATGGTTCAAGTTCAAGACATGAATTTCTCAAAACATGATCCTGCTGCTGAGATTATTGATTTTCTTGCCAAAGGTAGAGTCTTGCCTCAAAAGGGTAAGCTCCTTGAAGCTGTGCAAGAATCTGGTCCATTGCTTCATACCCTTCTCCTTGCAGGGCCACTTCCTAATTGGAGAAACCCTCCACCATTGCACCAAATCAATGTTCCACACTTAACCATCAATGAGGATTATTCTGTCAATTCTAATTCCTTTGTAGAACATGGGAATTCTTCATTGCTGCAGCCAAAGCTCCTTCCATCATCACAATCCTTATTGTGTTCTTCGAATCCTCCATCGGCATGTTCGGCTTTTATGCTCAACTTTGATGGCACTGCTGGATCATCATCATCATCATGGAACAATGCACGGCAATTGAGTTCATCAAGTCCTAGTGTTAGGTTCCAAATTCCTTCAAGGAAAAGGCAAAGGCATCAATGAGCTTAATTAATTTCTATTTTTGAGAGTTTCATTCCCTGAGTCCTAATTTTTCCACTATGTAAATGAAGTTAACAGCAATCAATGTAAATGTCATATCTTGCATTTGATTATTGGCAATAGATTTTGGTTTTAGTTTAAAAAAGGTTCCTTTTTTTGTGTTCTGTTACCAAAAATAATTTGTCTTTGGATGCTAAATTTTGTTTATTGTTAACAACAGAAACACCCTTGTGCCTGTCACAAACACAATACTAATTAGTATTTAATTATGATATAATCAAAGACCATGCTTCTTAATCAGCAATATGAATCTACACTCCTTGGTTTTAACCGTCCTTAGATGCTCATATTTACGCTTTGGTTTTCACGCATATTTTGAAACTCTGTAGCTTCACTTTCATTAATCTGATTAACACAGATGTCTTCTGAATCTGCAGAACCTGAAGACACTTTTTTCCTAATTTTCTCAATTTTGGTTTTTTTATCTCCACTGGTTTACTTCTGGATACGGAATCTTCTCCTACATGTATTAAAATGCGTGATGAGATCTAGGAACCATGCTCATAGGGGACATGGAGATGGATTAGATATTGAAGATCCTTCTTCTCCACAGTTTCGAAACAGTGGTTTGGAATCTTCTGCTGTTCGCTCTCTTCCAATGCACCAGTTCAAGGTAAATGAAGGAGGAGAACACAAGCAGATTAACACAGACTGTGCCATTTGTCTTGGAGAGTTCGAAGAAGGGGAGTGGTTGAAACATCTTCCAAATTGCTCCCATGGCTTCCATGTTCCGTGCGTGGACGAGTGGTTTCGGTCTCATTCAAGTTGTCCTCTCTGTAGAACCTCTCTCTCTGTTTTGTCCTAAGGCATACTTTGATTGGGGATGCACATTTTCTACCCAACTAGCAATGGAAAGCCAACGTCATACGTAGGAGTTGGTTCTGTTTAAAGCATAGGTTAATGTGGTAACATGTATACATAGGATCTAGGAAGAACATCAAATGTTTGTTGTACTTTTGTGTTTCAAGCAGAGTGTAAAGTACAGTATAAGATTATGAATTGCAGTAGCAGCCAATTTTGCACGTCTCAAAAGTGTCGAGAGTAAATTGTGTGTCACTTATTCATCACCTTATTATGTCCATATCCTATTTAATAACAATAAATTATTATTCATTTGAAGAAAATGGTATACTGGTAAATCAACAAATGATGTTAACGTGTCATTTTGTCAAAATTAACAGCGACTTTCAATAAAGACGAACATATGACCAAAACAAGTGCAATTTGAACTACCCATCTGGCAGTATTTTCGGTGCCAGAAGTATATTCATAATAATGGCTGCTTTACAAATAAGTTGAACTTTCGGCTGTTTATAAGCTGCTGAGCCAAACGATGTTAGTGTGAATATAAATCTTGATATACAAGGAATTGTGGAATCACCAAAAATAGAGGATGACGAGATGCTCATTTTAATCAATTTAAATAATTCCTCAGTCAAAATTGAAACACTAGGTTTGCTCAGTGTCAATTACAGCAAAAGACACCAAATAACAAAGAAGAAAATACAGAACTTACCCTTCTTTCAAATGTTCCCGTCAACAATAACCACAAACTACCTAAAATATAAAAATAGCAAATTGACAATGGTGAAGTCAAGCACCAATTTAAATGATCCCAATCTTGTTAGCTACGTCCAATGCATCATAATCTGGCGTCAACCTAACATACGCTTTCTTGGTGCCATCAGGCCTGCAACACAACATTTCAGAGTCAGAAATTGCACCATACATGGCCATATTGGAATCCGAATGCAGTAAATCACACTCTAAATGGGCTTTCTCAAACTATTTAAACTTCAAAGAATACCTATATTCTGGCCAGACAAGCTGAAATAACAGACAATGTCAAGTGCGATATTTTCAAACAGTGCTTTGTGAACAGACCCTCAAATCAGTAGAACCAAAAATCAAAAGGATGATAAAAGAAACAGGTGCTTGATCTTGGAATGAATCCCAAAAAAAAAACTTGATATTAGGAAATTATAGATTAAGGTCCATAACATAAGACAAATTTAATATCCATAATCCATAATGTATTTAAACGAAAATGTATTGTCATTATAAAATATGACCCTAGAACTAACTAGCCACTTTAATTTCGAGGCAATATTGGTGCAAAAAATGACAGGTGATATGTAATAGAAATAGTTATTCCCAATATAGTAGATGCAGAAGTTATCTTCTTTTGTCTCTGAGGCAGTATAAGATGTACAAATATGCTATTTGTACACCAAAATCAACCACTAAAATCAGCCACAAATGTATTTATGTATAAATACTTGTGTGATTTAATTTATTTTCAATGTGTATTAGTAACATGTATTTTATAATGGTTGCCGACTTTGGTGGATGATTTTGGTGTACACGTGGTATAATAGAAAGATGTAATAGACTATGCATGTAAATTAAACTCTTAGCAAAACATAATACATATGTGGATAAATGATTGGTTGAGAGTGCAACATCATATTCTAGTATGTCAAGATAGTCCTTATCATATAAATTATAACATGCATCATTTTCTAAGACTAAAGAGTCCAACATGTACCTCACTTAATCTTACAATTTCAGTGATTAAAAGTGACACTAAAATCATTTTTGCTTCTAATTACTAACAAATTCGTAGCAGTATCAAACAAGCATAAACGAGTAATATCAAACAAAAAAATAATAATAATAAGCACTGAACAAAATATTCAAAAATCTGACCTGATCAGGGTGTTGACCTTCTTGGCCTGAATATCATACATCTTCTTCACGGCATCCTTGATCTTCTTCTTATCAGCGCGCAGGTCAACGATGAAGACAAGAGTGTTGTTGTCCTCGATTTTCTTCATGGCTGATTCGGTAGTGAGAGGGTACTTGAGGATCTGGTAATGATCGAGCTTGTTCCGCGGCGGCGCACTGATGCGAGGGTACTTAGGGTTCCTATCCTTCTTCAGTGTCTTCGGTCGGTGGAACGTAACCTTTGTTCTGATCTTCTTCGCCTTCTTCTTGAACGTAGAACCTGATTTCACCGCCTTCGCGGTTTTCAATGCCTGCGCCTTCGGATCATTCTTCTTCGAATTATCAACTGCAGCAAAAAAAAAAACGAAGGAAAAGAAAAGATATGAGAATTGAAATGAGAAATGGAAATTGAGAATTGAAGAGAAGAGAAGAAAGGTTGAAAACGAAGGAGATGAATGAATGTACCTTTAGCTGGAGCCATTAGGGTTTTTGGTGGAGAGATTCACAAACCTGCGCGCTACAGAGGCTGAGGAAGAAGCTTACACTAGGGTTTGGGGAGTCTTATATATGACTCCAATAGATATAAGCGAAATTACCACAATGTCCCCCTCCCGGTTCTTTCAGTGAGAATGAGAGCGGGTCGAGCCCATTTATATTATGGGCCAACAGAGAGGACCCAGGCCTAGGATAACGGTTTCATTGTGTTAAAAAATAATGAATTAATATAGATCTCTATGAACAAAAAAAAAAAAATGTAGATCTCCAAAGTCTAATCGCATCAGCAGAAATTCAGCCTAATGATAATATTGTTATATAGATGCTTATTTGATTTCCAAAGGAATATATACTTGTGGGAAAGGGTTTTGTTTGGTACGCAATGATTTTTGTAAGGATCTCGCTAGGGAGATAATGGACTATTTGTACAATGTATACAATAGGCTATTAAGTTACAAAATGAACATCTCTCATACTATCTAGAATAACCATCCGAGTACTAGCGATAATAAACATCTTCCTAAAAGATTAATCTAATTTTGGGGTTCTCCAAGGCTCGAACTCTTGACCTTTTGGATCTGGCGCTTTAATACCATGCGTGATACCACTCATCCCAAAAGCTTCAGCTGATGAGAAAAGGTAACACTAATGATTATATCTCTAATACTCTCTAAACTTCCATTGTACACATTGTATAAATATTTCATTGGCTCCGCATACTTTCCCTTTTTGTAAATAATGTGAATGATGGTATTTAGAATTGATCCAATAAAGTAAAAAAAATACTCCATCCCTAAATTATCTTATAAACCTTAATATTAGAATAACCATCTGCACACCTAGTGAATTGAACATCCAGTCATTATTAACTGTGCATGAATAAATTGAATCAAAAGAAATAACCATCCAATTAAAAATAATAAACATAATCATCTGCATACCTATTGAATTGAACATCCGACATATCTATTGTTCACATTGTTTAGTATTCTCATTGTCTACCTATACTTTTCCATATTTTAAAGTATAGGGAGACAATGAGAATTCTAAATAATGTGAACAATGGATATATTAAATGTTCAATTCAATAGGTATGCAGATGATTATGTTGATTCTTAGTTGTTTGGTGGTTATTCCTTTTATTCGGTTTACTCATGCACAGTTAACAATAGCTGAATGTTCAATTCACTAAGTATGCGGATGATTATCTTAATGTAAGGATTTAGGAAGTAATATGAGGTGGAATATTTTGTTACTTTATTGAGTCAATTCTAGAGCCCATTATTCACAAAAATCATTGTCTACCTAACAAAACCGTATCATTATTAATATTTGTGTTTACTTCAATTGGCGGCACAAAATGTGCAGCATCAATTTGCTCAGAAATAATGACATCATTGATATGCTGATTATATTTCTGTGACATTAAATTCAGATTAAAAAAAAATGAAAACATACTAATAAGCTATAACTCAAATGGCATAGTCTTCCCATACTCATTTAGAGGTCGCAAGTTTGAATCTTCCTATCTTTGGTAAAAAAAACTCAACGAGCTATAACTCAAATGGCATAGTCTATACATACTCACTTAAAGGTTGCGGGTTCGAATCTCCCTATCTTTGGTTAAAAAAAATGGTAACATACTAATTCCTAATTTGGAAAGTAATAAATTCAAATATCAAAATCCTACTGTTATTCTGCACATTGTCAATTGCAACGAAGCTTTTGATAAACTTGTACAAGACTGATGATCATTCTCATCTTGACATTAGTAAACTACCCTTCCTTGCTAACAATTTTACCATTTAAACCCTACCCTCTTACATTAGCAAATTCATACAAGGTCATGTGCACAAACTTAAAGCTAGAAGCAAAAGATCAGTCACTGAATTGAACTCATTCTCATTCAGTGCGCTCTGGAAAAATTCTGCGTGAATTCCATAACACTTTCATGGCGCCTAACTTTGTTTCAGCATCTGCAAATGTGGTGCCTGTTGCTTCTGATGGATATGGAAGCCGCAACCCTTTTTCAGCTTTAAGCTCACTAATATCCACAACATAAGTTTGTAATTCATCCAAACTCTTTCCATTCCATTTACCACGCACCTGAACTACCTTTCCTTTGCCAATCTCATCTCCTCGCGCATCTACAAGCACAACATACTGACCCACATTGCAGCGGACAGATTCTGGATGACCACTTTCGGCAGCTTCGGCTAGTGAAGGCTCAGAATTATCACCGGAAGCTATTCTTGCAAGAGTTAGAAGATCTCTTCCGGCATTGGATGCATCCCCATGATTGTCGGGCAAATCATGGGTCCCCAGCATCGACCCTCTTTGCTTGTCCACGACTTGATTGTCTCCATCTGCTGCTTTGACATCCTTAGCTGTGCGGGCTAGCCTAGCTTTTCGATTGTTCAACCTGATATTATAACCATGAAATTCCATGATAAATCAATACGTAAAAATAATTTTATCAATATCCCAGAAAATGCAAATAAATTCTAATCTCTAAAACAAATATATTGAGCTATGCCTCACCAATTTTTAAGCTGAGAAGATGAAACCTCAGAACCCTGGAAAACATAATGCAGGAAATGTTAGAGAAGAAAAATGTGTTAAAAAAATACTAATAATTAATTTTGCTGCATCTCACATACATGAAGACTTAATTTATCAGCCCATGATTGAAGTGAAGCAGCATTTCGCTGCATATCAGGCTCATCCAAGAGTGCCCTCTCAATCAACATCACCTGTTTATCATTCATTATAGTTCGCTTTCGTTTTCTCCTCTGTACAGTTTCAACCTTTTCATCCTCTGCGCTTTCTCCAACCCCAACTTTTTTATGAGGCTCAATTGATTTTGAGTGTTCGCTATCCATATGAACAACAGTATTCTTTCTTTTGGCAGAACTAGAATCTGAACCACTCGTTTCAGCATTCTGAGCATCCTTATCCACATCTCTTGCACCTGATACACTTTTCCCAGATGTAGCTTTATCTTCTTGATTTTGCCTAGTCAAGTTATCACTTTGATTTGTGTTTTCATCTCTGTTATTCTGCTGGTCTATGCCTGGGAATGCAGAATTCTCTGACACTCCCTCCTTCAGGTTACCACTCTTGTTAAGTTTAGCACGTTCTTTTAGTAAAGGTGATGAGCCTCCCCCAGTACTCAGAGCATCCTACAGGAAATCAAACTTCACTGTTAAATTCATTGTGTTGATGACAAGCTAAATGGTGCAAGTACATAATCCAAGTTGAGAATTTAGAATTGACTACATTTAAAGGAATTGCCTATTTCTAAATTACGATTAATTTTATCTGCATTTTCTTCAGCACAATAAATCATGAATATTCTAAAAACAAGTAGCTATAAGAGTCATCACAAAGTGCAGTTGGGTGTTTAAGGGAAAAAAAAAACCTTGCCCATACCTGATAACGATCGTTGTTGTGTTTAGGAAACTTATTCCAAGATAATGACTCCTCAGTTTTGCTATCCTGAACAAACTTATCCCAAGATAGTGAACCCTCAATTTTGCTATCCTGAATTTCTCCAGCATAATAGAAGAAAAGGTATTAATATATCAGAAACAAACAATATTAATAGCACATATTAGTAGATAGAGACTTACCTGACCCTGATTTCCTCCAAGAGGAGTAGTAGTTAGGGATTGTAGTTCGCCAATGAACACCCTGTGAACAATTTAAAATATATAATCTTTGAGCGTGCGCGTGCACACACAAACCACAAAAACAAAGCTGTAACCCTTCTTATGCAATTATTTAAAATTTTACAACCATTTTTTATTTAGTTAAGGAGAAAAAAATGAACTGAATATATATTGTTGAAAGAAAATAAGAATTGGATTTTGCTATTTTGTCCCCGGATATCTACTTCCCTGACAATCTGACATGCATGAGTCATCCTATACAAAGCTAATATATCAACATAAAAATAGAATTAAGCAAGGGAGAAAGTGACCTTAGAAGATGAAGATCCTCCTCATTTAAAAAGTTTGGAACCAAAGATTCTGCATGACTTAATAATGAGCCTATGAAAAAGAAAAGTTACTAGTGAGAAAGCAGCACAGTATTGCTCATAATAATAATAATTCCAAGAAAAGTATTTCAGAATAATCATTACGGAGATTCCTGTTAACAGCTGCAGCTTTACGAGAACCAGAAGTTAAAGAAAACCCAGGAAGAAGGCCAGATAGATCCATTTGCAAGCATTCTTGGACCTTGAGAACAAAAAGGTTCCTCTCCTGTTCTGTTTAGAGTTAAAAAAAGAAAAAGAAAAAGATGAATGATGTAAGTAGCTGTGCATAGATAAGACAAAATTATACTAAAATATGCAGAACATTGGCAAAGAACCGACCTTCACATATGTTGGGTACAAAACAATGAAGGTTTGCAATGACTTTGACAAATAATGATGTCCTATGATGTGCATAAGAAGCACAAGGCATGCTGTTATGGATTAGGTTCAATCCCAAAATTGTTTGATGCTGATTACTCAGATCCAGAATCCATCCAACTGAGGCATATATATCATATTCAAGAGTTGCATCCTCTTCTGTCCCAGGGAGATTAGAAGAACACCAACAAGATAAAAAATCTCCATGGGAGAGTGAAATTATTGCTGTAAGAACTTTAGTCTGGAACGAAATCACACAAAAAGAACATAATCAAACTCCATAAGCAGAAGCAAATTTGACAAAAATCAAAGAAAATGCAAAAAATATAAATTATACATGTTAACTACAACAAAGTGGCAAATTTCCCTTAAGAGTTGGTCACTTTCTCATGAATATTTGTGAGCAACTTTACAATAAAACAGAAGTCACCACCCTAATAGATTATCTCAGATTATCTCAGCCTTGTAATGGAAGTGAATTCTACATTAAAGAAAGTGCTATTAGATGGTGGGGAAAAACTGATAATGGTAACTTACGAAACAAGCTGTCATGTAAGACCGGAAGTTTGAATCATCAGATAAAATGTCAGCCAGACGCATTGCATTGAGTTGTAAAAACCCCATTGGGTAACTTCTGTCGGTATTAGTGGGATGCCTAGGATCTCTTCCAAAAGCATTCTTCAACAAATCAAAAACCTACATTATGAGAGCAATATTAACAGCAAGATCCTGAAAGGAAATACATGCACATGGTTAATGCATAAGAAAGGCAATGTTCAAGACAGGTAGGTCTAACATACAAAAGTTTGAATTGTTAAAGGCAAAAATTCTGAAGACTGTCATAGCACGAATATCAATTTAAAGATTTTCTGAAGAAATCATACTTCTACTTAATAATCCTAGGTATTTTATTTGTACAACACTCAGATCCAACCTTGGACTATGAGCAACACACCCTCATATTATATTATATTTGATGGGAGAGGTAGAATTCCAAAAACGTTGATATAATCCAAATTCATTAGTTTCAGGCAATAAGTTGAATTTGATCCAACAGTAATCAGCAATTGCACAAACAATTTGGATCCATATATCTTCAACAGGTTTGCATTATAAGAAATCAATTGGAAAACAACCTCGGATGCAATTGATTTAGCCAAATCTAAACAATGTGACGAGCTGGCAACTTCATCAAGAAAAGAAAGGTTTTCTGCTTCACACAAGCTCAACAGCTGCATAAAGAAAATTGTGACATTATTATTAATAAAAAGTATGCAAAAATTGAAGAAGCAGCAGAAGAAGGAGGAGGAGGTTGCCATTGCACAAGGCCTACAACAGGTGTGGTCAACTTTAAACAGCCTTATCCACATGACAACAGGCTGTTTACATGACTCTAACCAAGCATGAAGGTTCTTTTGTGCCAATGCTCACCCTCTAGTATGCAGAAATTATGTAGATTATATTCAAAAGCAGGGATCTATGACAGATTTTGCCACTGGACTCACAATAGATAGTACTTTAGCTTTTAGCCTCGAAATGGCAGCCACAATCCGAGATGTAAAGGATGGTTGAACGTTTAACTTCAAGATGGATCGAGCCAGAAAAAGAATGCTGCCCCTTCTACATAGTTCCTGAAATGGAAAACACATGCATTTCATATATGTACGTATAAAACAATGTGTAATTCATTCCATTAATCAGCATAATGACATCAAGCATCTTTCGTGTAGCTACGTCTCAAGTAGCAAGTTTGTAAAATGAAGTCTTTTGCGCCGTAAACTCCAACATCTCCCCATTTAACTTTAGTTTGTAGATTGCTTAGCATTAAACAAATAAGTCTAGTTTGTAAAAACCTTATTTTTAAGCAGGCGCTCCTTAAACAATTTCTGTTGGCACAAGGACTGGAGAAATTGCAGAGAAGCCTCACACTGCTGACAGAGATGATAAACTGCTTGTTCAGCTGTTAGATTTGACTCCTCGGAAAAGTGTTTATAGATAGCTATCAGTGTAACCTCAAGATATCTAACAATCATGCGAACTGATCCAAAAGCCGCATCCATAAATATGTCAACCTGTCACAAAAGGGTTCCTAATTAACCATAACCTAAATGTATTGACCAAAAAATTAATTTGAATTTTATAAGATATCATGAGAAATAGAGATTTTAATATTTTATACAAAATAGAATATAACTGACTGGCAAATGGTTCTAGATGCATGAAAAAGTGGATTGAAATAAATGCTACTTAAATTGCCATTAAGTATTGTGAGTTTAGGAAGAAATTGTTGAGTTTTGATACCAAAATCATTTTTTAAATTGTTCTGAACAGAAGTTCTGTTTGGATATATCTGAGACTTAGTAAAAAAACCATTTTTCAGTATTTGCAGGGAAAAAAAAGGTTCTAAAAATCGGTTACAAATTATATTAATCCCCGTTTAAACATGTGTCCAATGGACACTAACGGAATAGCAATTTTAATCCGAACAACTAAAACATATGATGGAAGTGATATTGTACCTTTGGGTGTGCAAGCAATACATGAACAATGTCTTGTGATTGTGGCGATATAAACCCTGTTAGTAGATGTAAGTTGCATGCTACAAGAGTTGAATGCAAAAGGAACATATGACTAAAAGCATGGCCTTCCTGTAGTACAAACACAAATCTCAATAAAGATTGACAATAGATGAATAGAAAAGATTAGACAGCAGAAATAAGAACTGAAGAAAACCTGTCTGTAGCCACTAAGAACAATAAGTGTGTAGAAAACTAAATCAATTAGTTGTTCCAACACTCTGATATCATCAAGGAAAATCTGCAATGATATTCCAAAAACAGAAATCAAATTCAACAATCAAAGGATTAGTACTTAGTACTTAGGGTGATATTACTTGCAATATAAATTGGGTACCACAATCATCTTTCAGTGAAGAAGCATTATGAATAGAAGAGTAGATATTAACTCTGCTAAAGCTATATTTATATGTCTCATGTGGTCAACATATAGAACATATTGTTTAGACTCGTAAGGAGAAAATGAAAAGATATTATGACTCCATTTAGATTAGGACCAGTTCCACATTAGCTAGCTCACAACTCAATTCTAGAACCTAGAATTGAATTTACACTCACACTTTATGTCATAGATAGGGTATCCTAACACAAAGCCAATTGCTAGGTACACAGTATATGTACTTAAAATCCTTTATGAATTACAAGAGTATATAAGGGTGTAACCTGATCAAGTTTAGGAAGTCGGGGGGCTAAATCACACAAGGAATGCAACAGACGAATACCACATAACACGTATCTAAACATGGCTTTATCTCTGCTAGATGAGATTAGCACTGCAGTTAGGTGCAATGGAAGAGAACTTGCAAGCTTGTCCATATCAATCTGTAGAGAAACACAGTTAGACAAAAATAAACCTTATATTTAATAAAAAATAATATAAATCAAATGTTGAGCAAGAGACAACCTTAAGCAGCAATCCTTTTTTGGTAGGGTAATGAATAGTAAAGCTCTCTGCATCCCTTAAAAATTTATATAGATCCTGAGAGTGAAGCTCATGCAATTCTTTCACTGCCGATATCAAGTTTATTGCCTGTTCGAGCAAATAAATAGAACAATTCATTTTCCAGCCACTGAAAAGGTTGATTGGAAGCTAAAGAGAGTATAATGGTCCAAGTAATATTTAAATAGTTGACACTTGCCTGTGCATTACTCCGAGATGGTTCTTCCTTATCAATCCTCATTCTTGAAAATCATTATAAGGGTATGTTAGCAAAATGAATTTAAATAATGTACACACAGGTTTATAGCACAAGCATAAGAGAATTACAAACATTAACTTCGTAACAAGAGGTAACTCGTTTATCTCAAAGCCATTATTTCAAATGGAAAACATGAGTTCAAACCACAAGCATTTGAGCACCTTTTAATTGCATTATCTTGTACAGCCATTGGCACAAAAATATCTTCCCTTCTAGAAGACTGCAGATACACACTTCTTGTTGTCCTGAAATTGAAGATTAAGCTTCAAACTTATAGCATTTTGGAGCATGAAACATGACTTGCCTAAATATTGCTTAAGAAAACAACGCCTTAAAACTACTACGCACTTTACAAAGTTTCAACTAATTCTCTAAAAGAAAAGATTTACTGATCCACTACTACATGGCTTTTAATCACAGAATTCAGCTCTTCACTTCATGACCCTCTCTCTATAAAGTCCCACA
>NC_029787.2:4278455-4286509 GCF_000816755.2 Arachis ipaensis | reverse complement strand
ACATCTGTACCCACTTCAATAGATACTAATATCACTAAACACATGTACTTGTACCAAATTCCGATCTCGTTACATACAGTGATATGTGTATTTAAGAAGACTACAGATATATTATGGACATTTTGTGTCAAATCATTACCACTCCTTCAAGAAGGAGCCAGCAAAATATACCTTCCCATGACACTTTCCTGGTTAATGTAAGGTTACTATAAATTTTTTTTACTCCACTCATTTTTAACTTTTCTGAATTTATGTAAGGTTATTGTAAATTTGAGCAAGTCACCATAGTGGTATCATCTAGTGGGAGGAGAAATTAGAAAAATATTTTATAATAACAAAATTTTTTGCCAATAATAAGATTCAGCAGGGCGCTGCTGCCATCTTTCTCCCTCTGAGATACTAGTTATATATGGTGCCCATGAATTTAATCATCATCCATGTAGAATACAGTTTCTGCAGAGTAAGCAGTCATATATTTATTTTATATTTTTATTTCTAGTGAAACAGACCCGAGGGCCATGCATCTGATTGGTGTCCTCTCTAGATTTCCTAACCAAGCAAATAATGAGAATACTTATTCTTCTTTTCCTTTCAAATAAAAAGATTGTACAAAATGAAATAACTCTTACTTATATTTATTAATTCGCCACCCATATAATAACCATGGTTTGGCTTCCGCAAACCTAATGATGGAAAATAACCAAGCAAATAATACAAGCTCTTCTTTCCCTTAAAAAAAAGGAAAATAATCCTAAAACAATTAAAGAACCATCTATAGTTGACAAAACATGGGCTTCACTCTATTCTTTGGTATCTGCAACAAGTAAACATGTCCTTGCTTGCCAATTTTCCTATACTCCTTTCCGTGTGCCAGAACACTAATTTCCATTAAGCCATACCTAAGAATTTTTAGTATATGACTTACATTTACTTTAATGTCTTTTTAAATAATCTATCGTGTCAAAAGCTTTACTTGCAACTCAATTCCTTATTATAGTAAGTATTAATAGCAAATAATTTTCTCCTTCTTCTTTAATAAAAGAAGAAATTTAATTGAAACAAAAAAATAGATAAGATGCCCCTCTTTAACTAAGCAGTTAAAATCAACAGAAAAAGTACAGGGAAGAAAATGACATAAATGAGTTCACCTTAATCCCTGTCCACTCCATATCTATCAAAGACACTAATTGAAATAATCCATGTACGCAGCAGTCATCACGAAAGAGAAGTCGCAAAGTTTCATCTCATAGCAAGTCCAAGGATAAAAATCTCCATGTACAATGTTTTATAAATGCATAACTCCTATTCCTCCATTAAATGCTCCCAAGCAAAACTCAAACTCAAATTCCATTTCAACTAAGTGCAACCTCATCATGTTGCAATACCATACAAATTGTCATAGTCATATCTCTACTCATGAAATAAGTAATAATATAAGGTTGGAAACGAAGGAGCTGATGCAAGGAAGGTTCAGCTAAGCGAGAAACCAAGCTCATATAATTTTTCTTGCCTTGAACTCAATCCACATCAAGTTCCTTTAGTTCAATAAGTTATTATCAGTTATTATCATGGTTTGCTTTACTTTAAAGCGATCTATTATGCTCAACGAATTTATTAAGCTCAAATTTTAAACTATGAATTCACTCATCTCTTCAACAACACTAAAATCCATTACTCTTATGCATGTGCCACGCCTGGCTAAAATAATAATTTGGTCCGAATCTTAAAAAGAAAAATTTATAAATAAAGACATAAGCTGCTATTAATTAACTAAATTACCAGCATCATCATGAGGTTGGAAATTACGCAGAACCAATTCCAGTTGAAGTTCAACTGAATTCGATGAATTCACAGTTGACCATAAAAAAATCGAGCACTTCCGAAGTGCGAAGGGGAAGATGATTCCTAACTAAACAAATAACGTTTACAATGATTTTTTTTATCTTAAGAAAACAAAAACGCAAGATAGAAGATAGAGTACAAGCATAGGGAATTACGAACCTGAACCTGGAGGGTGAATAATGAACTGAGAAGAAAAGGCCAGTAAGGGAAAAAAAAAAAGGAGTCTGAAAATTTAAAATTGGAGAAGGAAGCAGGGAAACCACTGTCGTGTTCTTCTCTGCTCGCTCGCACCTCTCGCTCAGATTCACCCTCACTCTTTATTTTTATTTTATTTTATTTTCCCCTTTGTTTTAATTCCTTGGGTCGTCGCGCTAAGACTCGGTTCGAACCTGTGGCCGTGGGTGGGTGTGGGTATTTGGGCAGTTTTTTAAAAACTTTAATTTTGATGCATTGAAAAAAAATAGTTTTTTTTTATATTTATTCTTTGTTCTATCTATGAAATAAATGATAAGAGATCATATTTTATTTTTTAAAGTAAAATTAAAATTTTAGAAGATTAAAATTCAATTTTTTTATATTTAATTGATCAACTACCTAAATTACACGATGAAATTAACCCCTCCTATGATTGAAGGTGTTGGCGATCGAGAAAATTATGGCGCCATTGAAGAGTATGGAGAAAGAGTATCCTCTCATTGATTCTCACTTTCAAAGCTTTTGTGCTTCTCACGCCATTTTCTCCCGTACTCTTCACTTCCTTCCCCCAAATTTCACTTTTTTATTTCTCAAATGCACTCACTTGCTTGCTTGCTTACTCAATCTTCCACTTTGATTTTCAGTTGAAGATTTCCTCCTCTACGATCTCCATTCATTAATCGCTTCCGCAGATAATCACTCCTCATCAATCACCTTCAAGCAGGTTTATCTTCTTTTTAACAAATAAAAATGAAAATAAAATCTGTTATTGAATTGATAAAATTAATTTTTTTTTAATTATTTTGTAATCTTCAGTCTCTAGGTTACTTTGATTTTATGTTATGCTTATGATTATGCCTGGTGTTAGCAATGCTGGAATTTTAGTGAGAAGTGAGATGTATTGGTTAAGGTATAAAAAATCTGATGAAAATTTTTCATGGATGAACTTCATGTCTATTTTGACACATAGAACTCATCTAGCATCTAGTCCTTCTGATTTTCATTTCAACTAAATATGTTCTTATAGGATTGATATTATATTTGGTTTCTAGTTTGGTGCAACGGTTGGTTGAAATTAGCACCCCTCAGTATTTAAGTCTGTTAATTCAGGATAGATGCTTTGCTTGGAGGAGGCTTACGTGCAGGACAATTAACTGAACTTGTTGGTCCATCCTCTTCTGGTAAGACACAGGTAAAAGCTACATTGTTGTCCTAAAAATTATAGCTCGGGTATATTAAGAATGAAATTATAAATAAGGTGGTTTACCTTGTCTATGTACATGATCCTTCTACTAGCACTCATATTCTTATTGTTATTGGCATCCACATAATGATGCTGCATCATCTCTTATTTGGTTGATATAATAATATAAATTGCCATCTTCTATTTCATGATATATTTGTTCGGTTCTTCTTTTAGGCTTGCCTAACATCTGCTTCAACAGTTGCAAAGAATGGTGGTTCAGTTATATACTTTGATACAGGCAACTCCTTTTCACCTCAGCATATTGCACATTTGGTTGGTCAGACCTCTGGTTATGTCATTGGCAATCAGGTCTCCATAGTTCCAGACTTTTTGTTATATTGTTTACCACTCTGTGTTTGTTGAGTGGCCGTAAAAAAGTGTTTTAAGTTGTTTGTTTGTCAGGCTGAACCAGGACCTCTGCAGAAAGTAATGGAGAGGATAATATGCTACTCAGTGTTTGACATCTATCAAATGTTTGATGTGTTGCAGCAACTGAAGATAAATTTGAAATCTAAGGTACTCATTGACAGGAAATTTCTTGCTTGAATTAGTTGGTTGGTCTAGTATTTTTCTATCAAATAAATGCCTACTGTATATCGGCACAGATTGTTGAACCAGATCGTCGCGTTCAATTGCTTATTGTTGATTCAATCTCTTCACTGATCACCCCCATCCTTGGGGGCAGTGGTCCTCAAGGTACTCACTACATATCAGCATGCAAATTATCTTCATATGCTTACTTTGAATGATGACAACATGTACCTATTTTCTTTCTTTATATTTACCCCTTTATTTTCTCCTGTCTATCATAGTTCAAGTTGAACTACTATTTTTCTTGTGTTGAAAATATGAAACAGCAAAAAATTAGGTAGCTTGCAAGACTACCCACATTTCTGATCATATGGATATGGTAACACATTCTGCAAAAATTTCTGATTTTCTTTTATATGACCGGCTCCCTAACGTGTTAATGCTTTTCATTTCTTTCTTCAATTCATAGAGTCCTACTTTTATGGTAATAAAATTCATAATCATAAAGCTTTTGTTGTCTTACTTATTATGGGCCATTTCAGGACATGCTTTGATGATATCTGCTGGGTATTTACTGAAGAAGTTAGCAGATGAGCATAATATTGCAGTACTGGTTAGCCTTTGCTTTCGTTCTGTTCCCTTTTTCCCTCGTGTAATTGGTATTCTTTCCAGCCTATATAAGTAAAACAACTAAACTATTATAATACTATTATACAAATGTTTTTTTTTTTTTCCGTTCTTATTATTCATTTTATAAATGGTACTTGTAGTTTTGGTATGAACTCATATAATTGTCTCAAAAGTGCTGGTGACATAGATATTATCTTATTTGCTAAACAAGTAAACTTGCCTACAAGATTTATTGGGGCAGGAAAATAAACAACTAGACAAGGGTTGATTCATGACTGGTCTCATTCTTATTTAAATATTGAAGGTAACAAATCATATGGTGGCTGGAGAAGGCGGTACGTCCAAACCAGCACTTGGAGAGAGTTGGAAGAGTGTTCCACATATACGGCTCTTGCTTTCTCGTGAATATGGTAGCAATGTTTGCAACGTATCAACACTGAAACATCCATCTGTGGTATGTTTGAGGCATGCATTATGGTTTGTATTTGGAAAAAAAAAAGGTTTAAAACTTTCCTTTTATTGCTAATGCTTCTTTAGGTTACTAGTTAAGAGAACCTTTTTATTAATAGTTACCCCATTCCATATTCATTGGGACTGCAATGGGTTTAATTCTTCTTTTCCTTCTCACTAATATTGTAGGAGTTTGTTTATTATTATTTTATGGAGTTATGTTTCAGGCTTCTGACAGGGCTGCTAAGTGTGTACTATGTATTTGTGACTGCTAATACATCTTATTCAAGATTAGAACTCCTTACTTCGCTGTATCTGTGAGTTCTTTCATACTTTATCAGAATTCAGAATCAGTTCTATTAAGGAAATAAGTGTCCATATCTTTAGACTTAAGTTGTCGTTTGCAGCACACTAAAATTCTAAAACAACGTTCTTGTTTAGTATTACAAACATACAGTATATATGCTCACATAAATGACATATCCACTTTCATTGCAGAAAATACAATAATCACATATCACTTCATTGCATGTAAGAGACCCTAATATGCAAGATAAGCTGTGAGCTGCACCAGAGTCTCAACTCCATCAGTATTATGTTGCTGACCATTGACAGGGAAAGTCTTAATAATAGCAAATCCCTGAGCGTTAACGTACTTTCCCGTGCCTCCAATGATTGCAAGTTGTGACTCTGAGACCTGTGTTTGGTGCACACCAAAGAAACTGATGCTATCTGCATATCCATTCTCCTCAAACTTTGCAGTGAAAGCCATTACCTGGCTGGTCCCATCAACTGAACTTGCCACATAGAATCCCTGTGCTTTCCCCACTAAACCTGACCCCAACTCTTCCCCCTCGGTTAGTTCATCATCGAACACGGTCATTGTCCCAAACATCAGCTTCTCCAGTGTCATTCCTTCAGGGAGCTGATTGACATTTCCCACCGAGAAACCAACCCCGTTATTGTTACCATTATTTCCATTGTTGTTGAAGACACTGGCTGTGGTTCCGCCGAGGCCTGTGAGGAAAGGGAGATTGTTGTTGTTAAGGAGTCCAGCGTTGTTGTTGTTCTGTGGGACACCAGCATTCAGGGGAAGGTTTGCACCGTTAGGCTTCGCAAAGGCAACCTGAGCATTGAGTGCAGGGTTGGTTACAACTCCGGTGACAGCTCTCGCAGAGGGGTTTGAGCCCCCAAGGATTTCATGCATGAAGAAGGAGATTGTGGGGTGATGATCATCAAGAGCAGTAGGGGTGGCCGCTGCTGCTGCCGCTGCTCCTGCAACAGGTGAAGGTGTCACCAATGGCGCAACAGGGGACACAGCAGAATCAGGCTCTTGTGGTGCAGTGGATGGTGTTCCTACCCCATCATCAGCAATAAGGATTCTGGTTGATGTAGTTGAAGTGGTGAATGCAATGACTATGCTTGCCAGCAACAGGATTGTGGCATTCATAGAAAGAGATTCAAGCTTTGCCATTACTGGAACGAATATTTGCTCTGATAGTTATATTTTGTTGTTATGCTTTGATGAGATGAGATAAAGGGTCATGAACACGAAGGGTATAAATACTCAAAAGACTTGTATTCTCACACAGTTGCACGTAACAAAAATGGTGGAGTTGATGAGAGGAGTGGTTGATGATTGCACTGAGCTCATTCTCAATTTTTGTTGTAGCAGTTAGAACTAAACTGCACGTATATTCCATTACTATAATACAATACAATTAGCAAACTTAGAGATATATAAACAATGTGTCATAGGAAATTCGTTATTGAACATAACGCTAAGGCAAAATGTATTGGAAATCATTTAATATGACTACTTTGAAAACAACCTTTAACTTCCTATTTGATTTATATAGTAACATTATTTACATATGTTCTTCAAACTTCATGATACAAATTTGGATATCAACATACACATATATCATCAACCTCTTTGAACTTCAAAGGGGTTGTTTCTATACATTATATTTCATATTGCAGCTGAAATTAATATAATTAATCTCGTAAATTAGATATGCCCCATGATTACTGAATGAGCTTTCTTTAAGCCTTTTGTTGATAATCGGGAATGAAAATACTCTAAGCAGGTTCTTAGCGTTAAAATACACATGAAAAGTGAGAAGTGATGCTTTAAACTAGCAAAGAGTACTAGTAGTTAGGATGTTCAAATTCAAACCGATCCAAATTAAACCGCTCATTCGATTCAATTTAAACCGAAAATCAATTAAAACCGTACTAATTTGGATTTGATTGGATTCTATTTTTTGCAAACCGGTGGATCGGATTTCGGATCTACTTTTCATAACCGATCCAATCTAATCCAAACCGCACAATGTGCTATAATATTATTATTTTACTATTTTATTTACAATTATATTTATAACATGTTCAATTTGTTATATATTTTTATATTATTCATGTATTATTATTATTTAATAAATATTTTATATTCAAAATGTTATTTATTTATTTATTTTAACTAACCTATAATTTTTTTTATTGTTATGTTATCATTAACTTTTTAAGATATTATTGAGACTTGTTATGTCATTGTTGATTATTTGAAATTTGATGTTGAGACTTGTTATATGTAATTAATTTTTTTTATTTAAAAAACCGCAAATCCAAACCGATCCAAACCGCTTGTAATCGGATCGGATCGGATCGGATTTCCAAAAAAATTCATCCAATCCAAACCGCACCGCACATAAATTAAGCGTTCGGATCGGATGACTTTTTCTCTTAAAACCGAACCAAACCGCACTGCAAACACCCTTAGTATGCATAGTTGTAAAAATGGACCGGACCAACCGGTTCGACCAAAAAACCAGTGAATCGGACCCTATACCGATCCGGTCTGGTGTTTGAAATGTACAAGAAATCGAATTGGTATGAACTGGTCAAATTCAGAATGAACTAATACGAACCGATCAAACTCGGTGAGACGGTCTGACCGAACCGCTTGAGAGTGAAAATATTTTCAAAATGCTGGAGGTAGGGTTCGAACTCCTGCCCTCAAGGAAACAAAAACACTCCACAACAACCAAACCACTATATTTCATATTAAAATATATGCAAATTATAATACATATAGATATCTTTCATCAAATAGTTTACTTTTATTTAATTTAATTTAATTTTAATTATAAATTCACTA
>NC_029787.2:4262148-4271575 GCF_000816755.2 Arachis ipaensis | reverse complement strand
GGGCAAGTAGTTACCACCGTCGACTCATAGTTAGTGACTGTCCTCGACTAGTTAAGGGATGTGTAATGTTTTATTAATTTTTTTTTAATTAAAATAGTTAAGTTATTGTCTAAAATAAAAGTAAAAATAAACAATTTTTCTTCTATTTGGACGAACTTCCACTAACTACTCCTCACTAATAGACGCCTTCGCTAATTACTTACCTCTAGCATCTCCTCCTTTAGAAGTTGACTTTTAGTTTCACCTTCTAACTCATTCGTTCGTTCGTTCACTCACGTAAACTCTTTATTTTTTCACTTTAAACCCCCTTCCTTCACTTCTCATGCCCTCTTTTACCGCACTCTTCGTGTTTTCGAAACTTTCACTCTTAGTTACTCTCCTATGAGAAAGAGGTATGAGAAGTTACCGCGGTATTAAAAGAGCTAGCGGTTGTGGAAGTTAGTATCCTCCCCAATTAAAGTAGCACATTAAATCCATCAACTAGTTAATTTATATTTTTTTAACTTAAAATTAGAAGATTTTAAAATTAAAATGAAATTTTTTATTTTATACTAGAGAATAGTAAATAAAGTATCTATCTTGTTTCTTATTTATATTTTTTTTTGATAAATTCTTATTTTCTAGTGTAAAATTAGAGATTTTATTTTAAATTTGAAATCTCCTAGGTTTAGATTTTTTTAACACTTTCTGATTAGATAATCCAAAAAATGTGTTGTTTAAAACCTTTTTTTTTATTATTATTTTTTAATTATTTTTATTATTTTTATTTTTTATTTAATATAAAAATAATTATTAATGCAGAAATTTGTTATATTTTATATAATTAAATTATAGAATTTTATATTATAGAAACAGATATTAAAATATAGAGAATAAATTTGCAGCTCTTGGAAGATGCTGAATGCAATAAGCGTCTTTTGCCCACTGGATTCAAAGGGTACTTACTTTCACTTCAGTCTCTAGGTTACTTTGATTTTATGTTATGCTTATGATTATGCCTGGTGTTAGCAATGCTGGAATTTTAGTGAGATGTAAGTGTATTTGGTTAAGGTATAAAAAATCTGATGAAAATTTTTCATGGATGAACTTCATGTCTATTTTGACACATAGAACTCATCTAGGAACATTTCCTTCTGATTTTCATTTCAACTAAATATGTTCTTATAGGATTGATATTATATTTGGTTTCTAGTTTGGTGCAACGGTTGGTTGAAATTAGCACCCCTCAGTATTTAAGTCTGTTAATTCAGGATAGATGCTTTGCTTGGAGGAGGCTTACGTGCAGGACAATTAACTGAACTTGTTGGTCCATCCTCTTCTGGTAAGACACAGGTAAAAGCTACATTGTTGTCCTAAAAATTATAGCTCGGGTATATTAAGAATGAAATTATAAATAAGGTGGTTTACCTTGTCTATGTACATGATCCTTCTACTAGCACTCATATTCTTATTGTTATTGGCATCCACATAATGATGCTGCATCATCTCTTATTTGGTTGATATAATAATATAAATTGCCATCTTCTATTTCATGATATATTTGTTCGGTTCTTCTTTTAGGCTTGCCTAACATCTGCTTCAACAGTTGCAAAGAATGGTGGTTCAGTTATATACTTTGATACAGGCAACTCCTTTTCACCTCAGCATATTGCACATTTGGTTGGTCAGACCTCTGGTTATGTCATTGGCAATCAGGTCTCCATAGTTCCAGACTTTTTGTTATATTGTTTACCACTCTGTGTTTGTTGAGTGGCCGTAAAAAAGTGTTTTAAGTTGTTTGTTTGTCAGGCTGAACCAGGACC
Source organism: Arachis ipaensis (assembly GCF_000816755.2). Classification (NCBI taxonomy): domain Eukaryota; kingdom Viridiplantae; phylum Streptophyta; class Magnoliopsida; order Fabales; family Fabaceae; genus Arachis; species Arachis ipaensis. The sequence continues at coordinate 4,269,773 of NC_029787.2, read as the reverse complement.
TCTGCAGAAAGTAATGGAGAGGATAATATGCTACTCAGTGTTTGACATCTATCAAATGTTTGATGTGTTGCAGCAACTGAAGATAAATTTGAAATCTAAGGTACTCATTGACAGGAAATTTCTTGCTTGAATTAGTTGGTTGGTCTAGTATTTTTCTATCAAATAAATGCCTACTGTATATCGGCACAGATTGTTGAACCAGATCGTCGCGTTCAATTGCTTATTGTTGATTCAATCTCTTCACTGATCACCCCCATCCTTGGGGGCAGTGGTCCTCAAGGTACTCACTACATATCAGCATGCAAATTATCTTCATATGCTTACTTTGAATGATGACAACATGTACCTATTTTCTTTCTTTATATTTACCCCTTTATTTTCTCCTGTCTATCATAGTTCAAGTTGAACTACTATTTTTCTTGTGTTGAAAATATGAAACAGCAAAAAATTAGGTAGCTTGCAAGACTACCCACATTTCTGATCATATGGATATGGTAACACATTCTGCAAAAATTTCTGATTTTCTTTTATATGACCGGCTCCCTAACGTGTTAATGCTTTTCATTTCTTTCTTCAATTCATAGAGTCCTACTTTTATGGTAATAAAATTCATAATCATAAAGCTTTTGTTGTCTTACTTATTATGGGCCATTTCAGGACATGCTTTGATGATATCTGCTGGGTATTTACTGAAGAAGTTAGCAGATGAGCATAATATTGCAGTACTGGTTAGCCTTTGCTTTCGTTCTGTTCCCTTTTTCCCTCGTGTAATTGGTATTCTTTCCAGCCTATATAAGTAAAACAACTAAACTATTATAATACTATTATACAAATGTTTTTTTTTTTTTCCGTTCTTATTATTCATTTTATAAATGGTACTTGTAGTTTTGGTATGAACTCATATAATTGTCTCAAAAGTGCTGGTGACATAGATATTATCTTATTTGCTAAACAAGTAAACTTGCCTACAAGATTTATTGGGGCAGGAAAATAAACAACTAGACAAGGGTTGATTCATGACTGGTCTCATTCTTATTTAAATATTGAAGGTAACAAATCATATGGTGGCTGGAGAAGGCGGTACGTCCAAACCAGCACTTGGAGAGAGTTGGAAGAGTGTTCCACATATACGGCTCTTGCTTTCTCGTGAATATGGTAGCAATGTTTGCAACGTATCAACACTGAAACATCCATCTGTGGTATGTTTGAGGCATGCATTATGGTTTGTATTTGGAAAAAAAAAAGGTTTAAAACTTTCCTTTTATTGCTAATGCTTCTTTAGGTTACTAGTTAAGAGAACCTTTTTATTAATAGTTACCCCATTCCATATTCATTGGGACTGCAATGGGTTTAATTCTTCTTTTCCTTCTCACTAATATTGTAGGAGTTTGTTTATTATTATTTTATGGAGTTATGTTTCAGGCTTCTGACAGGGCTGCTAAGTGTGTACTATGTATTTGTGACTGCTAATACATCTTATTCAAGATTAGAACTCCTTACTTCGCTGTATCTGTGAGTTCTTTCATACTTTATCAGAATTCAGAATCAGTTCTATTAAGGAAATAAGTGTCCATATCTTTAGACTTAAGTTGTCGTTTGCAGCACACTAAAATTCTAAAACAACGTTCTTGTTTAGTATTACAAACATACAGTATATATGCTCACATAAATGACATATCCACTTTCATTGCAGAAAATACAATAATCACATATCACTTCATTGCATGTAAGAGACCCTAATATGCAAGATAAGCTGTGAGCTGCACCAGAGTCTCAACTCCATCAGTATTATGTTGCTGACCATTGACAGGGAAAGTCTTAATAATAGCAAATCCCTGAGCGTTAACGTACTTTCCCGTGCCTCCAATGATTGCAAGTTGTGACTCTGAGACCTGTGTTTGGTGCACACCAAAGAAACTGATGCTATCTGCATATCCATTCTCCTCAAACTTTGCAGTGAAAGCCATTACCTGGCTGGTCCCATCAACTGAACTTGCCACATAGAATCCCTGTGCTTTCCCCACTAAACCTGACCCCAACTCTTCCCCCTCGGTTAGTTCATCATCGAACACGGTCATTGTCCCAAACATCAGCTTCTCCAGTGTCATTCCTTCAGGGAGCTGATTGACATTTCCCACCGAGAAACCAACCCCGTTATTGTTACCATTATTTCCATTGTTGTTGAAGACACTGGCTGTGGTTCCGCCGAGGCCTGTGAGGAAAGGGAGATTGTTGTTGTTAAGGAGTCCAGCGTTGTTGTTGTTCTGTGGGACACCAGCATTCAGGGGAAGGTTTGCACCGTTAGGCTTCGCAAAGGCAACCTGAGCATTGAGTGCAGGGTTGGTTACAACTCCGGTGACAGCTCTCGCAGAGGGGTTTGAGCCCCCAAGGATTTCATGCATGAAGAAGGAGATTGTGGGGTGATGATCATCAAGAGCAGTAGGGGTGGCCGCTGCTGCTGCCGCTGCTCCTGCAACAGGTGAAGGTGTCACCAATGGCGCAACAGGGGACACAGCAGAATCAGGCTCTTGTGGTGCAGTGGATGGTGTTCCTACCCCATCATCAGCAATAAGGATTCTGGTTGATGTAGTTGAAGTGGTGAATGCAATGACTATGCTTGCCAGCAACAGGATTGTGGCATTCATAGAAAGAGATTCAAGCTTTGCCATTACTGGAACGAATATTTGCTCTGATAGTTATATTTTGTTGTTATGCTTTGATGAGATGAGATAAAGGGTCATGAACACGAAGGGTATAAATACTCAAAAGACTTGTATTCTCACACAGTTGCACGTAACAAAAATGGTGGAGTTGATGAGAGGAGTGGTTGATGATTGCACTGAGCTCATTCTCAATTTTTGTTGTAGCAGTTAGAACTAAACTGCACGTATATTCCATTACTATAATACAATACAATTAGCAAACTTAGAGATATATAAACAATGTGTCATAGGAAATTCGTTATTGAACATAACGCTAAGGCAAAATGTATTGGAAATCATTTAATATGACTACTTTGAAAACAACCTTTAACTTCCTATTTGATTTATATAGTAACATTATTTACATATGTTCTTCAAACTTCATGATACAAATTTGGATATCAACATACACATATATCATCAACCTCTTTGAACTTCAAAGGGGTTGTTTCTATACATTATATTTCATATTGCAGCTGAAATTAATATAATTAATCTCGTAAATTAGATATGCCCCATGATTACTGAATGAGCTTTCTTTAAGCCTTTTGTTGATAATCGGGAATGAAAATACTCTAAGCAGGTTCTTAGCGTTAAAATACACATGAAAAGTGAGAAGTGATGCTTTAAACTAGCAAAGAGTACTAGTAGTTAGGATGTTCAAATTCAAACCGATCCAAATTAAACCGCTCATTCGATTCAATTTAAACCGAAAATCAATTAAAACCGTACTAATTTGGATTTGATTGGATTCTATTTTTTGCAAACCGGTGGATCGGATTTCGGATCTACTTTTCATAACCGATCCAATCTAATCCAAACCGCACAATGTGCTATAATATTATTATTTTACTATTTTATTTACAATTATATTTATAACATGTTCAATTTGTTATATATTTTTATATTATTCATGTATTATTATTATTTAATAAATATTTTATATTCAAAATGTTATTTATTTATTTATTTTAACTAACCTATAATTTTTTTTATTGTTATGTTATCATTAACTTTTTAAGATATTATTGAGACTTGTTATGTCATTGTTGATTATTTGAAATTTGATGTTGAGACTTGTTATATGTATTTAATTTTTTTAATTTACAAAACTGCAAATCCAATCCAATCCAAACCGCTTAAAATTAGATTGGATCAGATCGAATTTTTTTTTTAAATCATCCAATCCAAACTGCACCGCAAGTAACATTAGTGTTCGGATCGGATGAATTTCTAACTCAAAAGTCAAAATCGATCCAAACCGTACCGCGAACACCCCTACTAGTAGTAACATAATGTGAATGTAAATCTAAGTAATATGACTTGTCCTTTGATAGATCATAGATGACGCACACTTATAGCGAACGACTCCACCTTAGAGCAAAAGTGTAAACCTAAGTAATATTTAATCATAATAACATAAAATGAATCATAATAATAATAATATAAAATGAATATTATCGATATCAAATTTAACCGAAATCAGATATTAATAAACATATAACTAAATAACCTTTATTTGTGTATATTTGAATAAATATATTATATTAGTTTTAAGTATATAAAAGATAATGCAAATGATTTTGAATTGACGTGTCAAAAATAAATTTTTAGTATTTTAAAATGATGAATTATAAGAATATTTTAGTCATTTAAAAAATTAATACTAAAAGGAAATTTTTAGTATCTTAAATTTTTATTCCTAACATAATTAAATAACTTTAAACCAAGAAGATATTTTAGTTTTTTAAAATTAATCTTAAAACATTATTTTTGAGAAAATATTAAAAAGTCATATAGTATACTTTATCTTTTTCAAAATTACTCAAAAAGATATTTTATTTACTTCAAAATTAATTTAAAATTAATTTATAAGATATTTTATACTTTCTCTTTATAATATATTTTCAAAATAGAAACCTAGCGGATTTTCAACTTCCAGTCATTGATGAGAAACCTGCCAAACATTAACCTACACGGAAAATATTCTTTGTTTACTACCATCTAGATCTGCTATTTCATTAATATTTTAAGAGTTCTGATCTTTGGATTACCAAAATTTATTTATTTCAATTTGATGATAAAAAAAATGAAGAGTTAAATAAAGTATTAGTGTTTGATCACATCAAAATCTAGTTATAAAATTCGTTTGTTTTGAGGTATTGAGACAGAAATTAGGAGATTGAGCGAGACTCAGTATTATGTTTGTTGACTCAGAGATGGGTACTAAAATTTCTATCTCTATCTCAAAAATTTTAGTATTTTAATACCTCCAAAAAGTAGAGACATATGAGACTGAAATTTTTAAAGACAAAAGCTAAAACTTTAATAACATTTTATACTTAAAATACTCTATTTCAATTAATTAATTATAATTTTATCTTTTGTACAAATTAAATTAGAACTTCATTCTTATTTCAATTTCTGTCTCTCACTTTGTACCAAATACAATATTGAGATTTATTTCGGTCTCTGTCTCTTAGTCTCAGTCTTTCAGTCTCTATCTCTCTACCAAATGCTACCTAAAGGTTGGCACATGATATATGGTTAATTAGAATTATTCGTTAAATTACTATTTCTCATATTTTAACCACTCTTGCTTATTCATTATTTGTGTGTGCGTGATTACATTACCTAAATTTTTGCCAATCAAAGAAACAAAAAAATTCAACGTATTAATAATGGTATATAACTATATATAATTATATACGTCCCATCTATATATCAAGTCAAGTAAGTGGACTATTAAAGCCCCATGTTAATTAATTAGATGACCATGCATTCTATATACAGGCTTATTAACCTATGATATACGTTAACCATGCATTCTATAAATAGGCTTAACGTATGATATACCAACAAGGGTAGGTACAAAGGCAAAAGGTTAGGTAAGATTTTGCTTTTTAAGGTATGGATTGAAAATTTTTTTGTTTTTAAAATAATTTTTTTATTTAAATATTAAAATTTTAAATTAAATTATCCATAACAATTGTTTACGATCTACTTCTATCTTTATTTTCGCCGCTATTTTCGTACAATTTTAGTTTCTAAGATAGGACGATTTTAAAACCAAGTTAAATTTTAGAGACAATTTTTTATACAAAAAAAGATTAAAAACAAAAATAATTTTCTAATTAATATTTAAAGACCAAAATCATAATTAACCAATGGGGAGTGGTAGGTAAACAATGACTATTTTAAACAATATGAACAACCACAAATCAAATGAAAATACACTACATCCTAATTTAATATTACTAATTAAATTTACTCTTTTAACTCTGTTAATTCACATTGTTTACACATTATTCAAAAATCTTATTGGTTACCTATACTTCTCCTTAACCAAAAAGCAAATTTCACCTCCCTACTCTTTCTCCATTATATATTATGGTTTCTATTATTCAACAAATTCATCAATCAAAACACAATCTAATAACCTAAGATGATTTCTCTTCCCATGATAATGGTAGCTCTTCTCTTCTCTCTTCTCTTTCTCAAAATGTTCTCTTCTTCCAAGAGAAACAAATCATGTTTGAGTTACCCTCCAAGCCCACCATCACTTCCCATAATTGGTCACCTCCACCTTCTCAAACCCTTAATCCACCAAGCCTTCAAAGACCTCTCACACAAATATGGACCCATTATACTCCTTAAAACCGGTTCGGTTCGGTTCGTAGTTGCAAGCAACCCATCTCTTGCCAAAGAGTTTCTCAAAGAAAACGAGCTCACATACTCTTCTCGGAAAATGAATATGGCTATAAACATAGTTACCTACCATGATTCCACCTTTGCTTTTTCCCCATATAACACCTATTGGAAGTTTATGAAAAAACTCAGCACCAGTGAGCTTTTGGGGAGCCGAACTTTGTCGCAGTTTCTCCCCATTCGAACGAGGGAACTCCACGGGTTCATTCGATCTCTGGCTGAAAAATCAATGGCTAATGAGAGTGTAAACCTAACCGAAATGCTTATGAAGCTCTCCAACAACATCATATCTCAGATGATGCTCAGCATCAAGAGTTCTGGGACAGATAGCCAAGCCGAAGAGGCTAGGGTTTTGGTCCGAGAAGTGACTAAGATCTTCGGAGAGTTCAATGTTTCGGACTTTTTAGGGTTCCTTAAGGTGTTGGACTTGCAGGGTTTCAAGAAGAGAGCCATGCAGATTCATAAGAGGTATGATGCACTGTTGGAGAAGATTATCTCTGACCGCGAGAATCTTAGAAGGAAGAAGAAGGTTGTGAATAAGGGTTGTGATGATAATGATAATAAAGTGAAGGATTTTCTTGACATTTTACTTGATGTTTCGGAGGATAAAGATTCTGAGGTTGAGTTGACCAGAAATCATATCAAATCATTCATCCTCGTAAGTCCTCAAACTAATTATAATTATCTACTATTTCATATATTAAAATATATAAAACTATGGACGATACGGATATGCCGACACGCGAATTTTAAAATCTTACATAATATGGGATACGTATACATATAAAATATAAAGTATTTTTTAAATAAATTGTAATGATATTTTAATATTTTATTAATATTAAAATATAAATTAAATTTTTTAATTATTTTTAATGTCTTATTTTAATTATATCAAGTATTTAAAATATTTTTTGTTTTAATAAATAATAATATATACTATATCTAAATTTATTTTAAGAATATATGTTAAAAATAAGACTAGACACTCTGACACGTGATGGCATTTTAGGTGTGTCCGGAGAAGAATTTTTTGTTTTTTATTAAGACATGGTTGGACAGGCGTATCGGACGAGTGTCGTGTCCGAAATGTGTCCGACACGCGGATACGGCAACTCAGCGAAGTGTCCGTACCTCATAGATATAAAACAATATATGTATTAATACAAAAATAAATATAATAATTGATTTATAATATTTTTATATATTTATATT
>NC_029787.2:4259040-4261395 GCF_000816755.2 Arachis ipaensis | reverse complement strand
TTTAATTTTAATGTATTAATATTATAAAACATTTTATCAACATATTATTTAATTATATCTATTTTTTTAATAACTATCCATGCGGTTAATATAAAAGATATTTTTTATTGACATGGCGTTAAATAATTAAATACGCGTATAAAATTATTTCATACCGATAATGTATTAAAATTAAATTCTAAAAAAATTTAAATGATTGGCATTATTATTATTTCAGGATTATTTCACAGCAGCCACGGATACAACTGCAATCTCAGTAGAATGGTCAATAGCTGAATTATTCAACAACCCAAGAGTATTGAAGAAGGCACAAGAAGAGGTAGATAGAGTCTCTGGGAACCAAAGATTGGTGTGTGAAAATGACAATTCAAACCTTCCATACATCCATGCCATCATAAAAGAAACACTAAGGCTTCATCCTCCAATACCTCTTCTTATGAGAAAGGGAATCAATGACTGTGTAATTAGCGGTTACAACATCCCAAAGGGCTCAATATTATGCATTAATATTTGGGCCATGGGCCGAGACCCAACAATCTGGGACAGCCCACTAGAATTTAGGCCCGAGAGATTCCTTGAAGGCCAAGGGAATGCCTTAGATACCAAAGGACATCACTTCGAGCTGTTGCCCTTTGGTACCGGAAGGCGAGGTTGCCCCGGCATGCCCTTGGCCATGAGGGAGCTGCCTGCCATTATTGGAGCTCTTGTTCAATGCTTTGATTGGAACATGTTTGATTCCAAAGAGAAGTTGTTGGATCATGGAATACCTATCGATATGGATGAACGGCCAGGATTAACTGCTCCTAGAGCCCATGATCTTATTTGCATCCCAGTTGCAAGACTCAATCCTATTCCATTTCTACAACTGTAGGACAATATTATTAATTTGTGATAAATAAATATTTTTAAGTTATAGTTTGTATTTCTTAATTATTGTTAAAATAAATAAATAATTTTATATATAATAAACACATAAATATAAATATTATACGTATAAAATTATATATATTAAGTTGTCGCCCTAGCATTACTCTAGATATTTTTGTGTATATGTTTTATGTTGTTTCTACTGTTTAGAAAATAAAATTTCCTTTTGTAAAAATAATATTTCTATTTAAATATTATGAGTTTTGGTTATTTTAATATTAAATTCAGCACAGTTCAGGAGACATATAACATCAATTTTGAGGTATTTTATTCTTCTCTGGAATTACACTTTTTTGGAGAAATCTTGTACTTGAATTATTCCTTCCTCGTGCATGTGACAAATTGTCCGCAGTTATAACCTAATTGATCCGAAGAAAGTCATACAACAATTAAAATGTAGATTTTGTTCTAACCAAACTGATGTGCATAATAATAATGAGATGATGACTGCACGCAACATTTAAAGATGATAACACCATCCAATATTTTGAATTTCCGGATATACAACTTAACCTTGACTAACCAAGTTCGGTTTTTGGTTAAATAAATGTCGAAAATTTGAATCATGATTTGTATACAGTAATTTATTAATGACTAACACAAGACACGCTCTTAAATAAAACTCAGATCCACAATAAATTAATCGTTTACTTGTCGAATTAAAAGATACTATAAAAAAAAAACTTAACCTTAATTAAAACAAGGTGGAAACTCATGTGCAGTCGACTTCACGTGAAGTTGATATCTGAGAGCGTTAGATGATTTGACTAATTTGACTAAATTTTAATCCAATGCTCTCACCTATCAATTTCAGGTGAAGTCGACTGCACCTGAGTTTCCACCTTAAAACAAACATGTTTATACAAATTAAATACTTAACTCAACTCTTGTTTATTTTCACAAAGAATAACGAATAACACAAGATCTTACCAAAAAAATGAAGCCTCTTTATCCCCTAATCTTATTATTTTGGGACAATAAGAACTTTTTTTTGTTAAAAAATTAAATAACATAAATTAATTTTGTAAGAGTAGTTTTGTTTGAAATTTGCATGAGATTTTCAATCTCCATAATGTTCTTTCCAATAACACTACGCTACTACTATCATCTTTATCCTCATCATTATAACATTTACTTCTATCATTTTACTGTGCAACTATACATTATTAAGTTATTATTAAATTATCTCTTCTACTATCAACGTCAATAATACTAATACCGTCAACATTGTCGTTAATTTTTTGTTAGATGCAATTCTTTTAGAAGGTTTTCGTAATGCAATTATGTTTTCTTCTTGCAACGTAACATTATTTTTTAAAATAATTTTTCTTGATTCAACCACCATCTGTGAATTATATATTTTTCAAAAATAAACATATTAATAATTTGTGAAATTTAAAATTTCATAAATTATAAATTAAATTTTAC
>NC_029787.2:4253083-4259002 GCF_000816755.2 Arachis ipaensis | reverse complement strand
AGGATAGCAAATGGAGTGGGTGGCCTAGGCTATAAATATGAGGCTAAGTTCTCCATTTATTTTTGCACCAGTCAGAAACACTTTAAGCTTGTATCTGATTTTTTCTTTTCATCTGTACTCTTTGATTAGAGAGTGTTGTGAGGTGTAGTTAGATATTTGCTTTGAGAGAGTGTGAGTGTACTAGGGTGCCGGTGTTAGAGAGAAAGAAGTCTATGTGTTGTAACAATTTTCACATAGTGATATTCTCTGGTTGTCATTTGACAACGGCCGTGGTTTTTTCTCCGGTAATTAGAGTTTCCACGTTAAATTCTTGTGTTGTGATTGTGTCTATTTTATTTCTCTATCAAAGGTGTTTTCTCAAGGGGGAATGGTGTCTTATTCCCAACAAGTGGTATCAGAGCTTCGGTTCGGTGGGATTTATTCTTAGTATGCTCTGTGGTTGCAGCCTAATCTGACCTTCCACATCAGAAAAGAATTTTGTCCTGTGGCTTGAGGTTGATCTTTGGTTGCTGGTTATCATAATATGGTCCATTGCATTTCTTATTCTTGATAATATATGCATATTATTTCTTTTTTTTTTTTACTTTTATATTGTAATTAATATTTATACACAGAAAATTTAAATAAAAATTTTTGAGCAAATCTTTTATTGTAATTTGATGCTATTTGAAGACTCTTAGTTTTTTTTGCCCCGGGCTCTTCTCAATTCAAATTTTTATGTTTGAAGTAAAAGTATAAATTAAAATTATATATAATTCCTCGCTCATGTCAATTTTATGAAATTAAAATATAACAAATATTTTTTTTTCTTTATTTCAAAATAATTTTGGTTCAAACCATAAATTACCAATGGTAATACACAATAGAGAAATATTATAATACTATGCAATTTTTTCTTTGTTAACATAAATATTTTAATATATTAACCATATGAAAAAGAATTAGGGGCGTGGCATTATTATATTCAATATACACATCCTCGTTTTCATTGTGACAACACATTTACATAAAGAAAAAGTATAAGAAAATAATAAGAAAGAAAAAAATATAAAAAAATAATAAAATATTAAACAATATGAATAATAGAATATAAAAAAAAATATCGCGAGACAATATTATTAGTTTTTACACTCTATATACATGCATGATGATAATACAAATAAGCTAATATATATGCACTGTTTAATATAAGAAAAAATTCAAGTATTAGACGCTATATATCATATTTTAATTTTAATCAAAATTGATTTTATAAAACGAAATTTATAAAGTCAAACATTGTTAGCACATATGGTTCTTACATATAGTGACGGAAATCTAAAAGTTTAGGAAAACTTTGTTTTTCAATTTTTCTACCGCTATTTCGACTAGTTTCGTCACTAATAATTATATACTGACGAAAATAATGAGTTTTTTTATATTATAAATCTATGTGTGATATTCAATGATATTTTAGTAGTATTATGTTTTATCCTACTATGAGTTTATTTCAATTTTTTGATAGGAACAAAATGTCATCGATGTTTTGTGAGTGGGTGATAATTTTTTAATAAAAAAAATTGTCGATGGATTGTATTAAAATTATTTTTTTATTTTATTTTGTACAAAATATCAGTAACGTATTGTATATTTCACGCTAGAAAGAGAGATTCCATCAGTTACGTGTTAGTTATGCACAAAAAAAATATTATTGACGTTTTGTTCAAAATGTTGTCGACATTTTATTGCAGACTATAGTGATGTGGATGGAAAAATAGCGATGACGTCTTTGGTCTTTCTGTAACCATAAAAAATCTCTACAACGACATCAAATACAATTTTTTGCCATTTTAGTGGATTACACCAATTTCGGTCTAATGCTAAAAACAAAAATCCAAAAAATAACCTGTAACCAAAAACTACCAATAATACAAAAGATTCTAATGATGTTTTTATTATTGTATTTAGAGATGGCTAGGTAGCTTATCAAAACTTTTTTTTTTTAAAGATAACTTTCTAAAACCCAAAGCACTTATGATACATACGTCAGAAATACATCACCATCGCGTATTGATATTTTTGACAATACCAATTAAGACAGAATTGAGAGGTGAAAAGAGAGAATTGATATTATTTGTATGTGGTGTTGGTAGAAAAGATAGAATTTGAGGCTTCGAGAGTGCGTGTGGGAGAGAGAAGTAAATATTATCTTATTCTTATAACTATCTTATACCCTTTTCTAATAATAATAATAATAATAATAATAATAAAATTTATTAAGATGTTGTCAAGTATTTATTTTTTGTCTTATAGATACCTAACTAATATTCTAATGTCTTATCTTAAAAACAGAAAAATATTTCATGACATTTTAATATATAAAAAATAGGGATAAATATAATTTTGGTCCCTAACGTAGAGGGCAAAAATCGATTTTGTCCCTGACCTTTTTTTCGCTACAAAATGGTCCATAAGGTTTCAGTTTGTTTTAAAATCGTATTTTTTACCAATTTTATTTTTTTTATTACCAAATTACTCCTCATTAAAAAATTATAAAATAAAATAAATAAAAAATAAATAAAAATGAAAGGAAAGAACAATGCTCCTCCTCCTTGCCCTCACCGCTTCTTCTTCTGTGAACTGGATTTTTTTGTAGAATTTCTGCATTTTTTATAAAATTTGTTGTGGAATATCTATAATTTAATTTTTTGTGATTTGGCTTAAATTTGGAATATTGTTGTTGCTGAATTTGTTGATTATTGTTCAAAGTGCATGTTGCTTGAATTTCTTTAAAAGAAGATGAAGAAGCAGAACAAGAATAAAAGAGGAAGAATTTTAGTTTTGAATTTTGTTGATGGTTCTGAGTTTTGATTATTCTGATTTTCTGAGGTGGGGGTGGTGGTGGGTTCTGTTTTGAGTTTTGTTGTTCTGATGATGATGATGATGATGATAACCATGATGATAATGGTGGTGGTGGTGGTGGGTTATTGTTTATCTTGGACTTCTGGTTGATTTTGGAAAAATTTCTGATGATGATGATGATGATGACCATGATGATACCGGTGGTGGTGGTGGTGGGTTCATGTTGGGCGTAGGCTTCTGTTTTGGTGGTGGTGGTGGTGGTTGATTTTTGGGTGAAGGGAGAAGGGTATTTTTGTCCAAAGATAATTTTAAAACAAACTGAAACCTTGGGGACTATTTTGAAGCGAAAAAAAGGCCGAGGACAAAATCAATTTTCGGCCTCTACGTTGGGACCAAAATCATACTTATCCCTAAAAAATATTTAGAAATAAATTTGGTAATAGCTGCTAGAAATAAGAGACCAAATTGAAGAAAGTGTTTTGTGTATTATTCTGTGTATTCAAGTTGTCTAGAATTATACAATATAAAAAGGTATTTATAGGTACTAAAAGAATTATAATAATAAAGACGTAATATTCTATAATAAATATTCAGATATACTAAATAATTCTAATTAATCCTAATTGATCCTAATTATATTCTAACATCTTCTCTCACTTGAGTTTGAAACTTATTTAAAATAATGAAATAAAGAGAAAAAAATGCAGAAACTGATAGAACAGGTTCAGACGGAACTGCCAGAAGGAAGCACAGATGGAACTGCCGCTTGTCTGAAGGAAGCGCAGACGGAACTGCCGCTTGTCTGAAGGAAGTGCAGATGAAACTGCCAGATGTATGAAGGAAGCGCAGATGGAACTGCTGCTGTCTGAAGGAAGCGCACACGGTGGAACTGTCACTGTCTGAGAGAAGCGCAGGCGAAACTGTCGAAAGAAAGCAGACGAAACTGACACAAGAAAACACAAAGATAAAACTGCCACAAGAAAACGCAGACGAAACTGCCACAAGAGAACGCAGACGGAACTGCCACGAGGAAAGTAGACGGAATTGCCGAAAGAGAGCAAAAACTATATGATTTCTTCATGAGAATAGGAAAATAGCAGATGATATTGGTGTTTGATCATTCGACTCGGAAAGACACAAAAAGGAGAGAATGAGCTAGTCGGTAAGGTGAAAAAGCATCAAAGAAGTGACAAAAAGAAAGGGAAAAAAAATGGCACGGAAGAAAAATATGAAAAATACGGTAATTTCAACCGAAGAAAAAATAACCTGTCCTCTTCAAGGAGGATACCATGACTCTGATACCATGTTAGAAATAAGAGACTAGACTGGAGAAGTGATTTGTGTATTATTGAGTATATTCAAGTTGTCTAGAATAATACAATATAAAAAGATATTTATAGGTACTAAGAGAATCATAATAATAAAGACGTAATATTCTATAATAAACATTCAAATATACTAAATAATTCTAATTAATCATAATTGATACTAATTATATTCTAACAATAGCAATTAGCAACCCTCTCCTATCCCTTTATATATAATAAACATAACCGTCATAAAATGCATTGCCAAAATAATTACTTGTATAATGGTAACATGTTCACTTAAAAATTTAATAGCAACCTTTCTATATTCTAACAATTGAGCATAGTATAACATATACCACATCAATAAATAATAATAGGAAGTTACGAATTTTGTAATATGAGGGCTGCTACACATACAAGTCTTTTTGGCTTACAAGTCTTACAAGTTGGCACAAGTCCAACAAAACACACGCATTACACTCCCACATTCAAGAGTAAATAAACGCATGTTATTCAACCACTTCCTGTTTCCAAAGCGTACTACTCACCATGCATTATGAACGACTCTTCTTCTTCTTCCTCTATGAAAACGAGTTTCTTGTCAAATTTGAAGATAATGGAACTACAGAAATACACCCAAACGATTACAGAAATACACCCAAATGATTACAGAAATACACCCAAACGGTTACAGAAATTCACCCAAACAATTATAGAAATACACCCAAAGGATTACAGAAATACACCCAAAGAATTACAAAACTACACCCAAATGATTTAAGAAATACACCCAAAATTCGTTGAAGTACACCTTATGCATAATTCAGAACTCTTTCTCTTTCTCCTCCTCATCATCTGCTGCTTCTTCTTCTTCAAAAACGATTTCAGAGCTTGATGCAAAAAAATAATGGAAATCGAGAATAACGAAGAAAGAAAACAGAGAGAAAAATACGTAAATGAAGAAGGAGAAAGAGAGGGCAAGAAACGAAAGAAAGGAAGAAGAAAAAGAAGAAGAGAAAGAGGAAGAATAACGTGCAGCAAGAAGAAGAAGAAGGTGCAGTGAAAAAAATAATAGAAATCGAGAATAATAAAGAAAGAATACAAAGAGAAAAGCACGTAAATGAAGAAGGAGAAAGAGAAGACAAGAAAGGAAAAAAAAAGAAAAAGAAAAGCACGTAAATGCTTCTAGGTTCTTTCACTTTTTTATGCAAAATGATTAAGTTAATATACAGTTAATTCAATATTTATTTTACGTCATACTCTTCTGGTGATTCATGGTGAAGAACCGAGCATGTTGAACTCTTTGAATTTTCAAAACATGGACAAAAGTGTTAAGACAATGATAGCTAAGTTTCTGTGAGTTGTCACTACACCATAGAATTGTGATTGTGATTGTGATTGTAATCATTCTAATATTCTCTAGTACGCAAACAAAATAATCTAGTTGACATAATTAAAAAAATCCTATGCAAAATAGTAAAACACATATTAAAGCTATCAATATTAAAGTTATCAATATGGATGTGTGTCACTCAACTTGCTAATTAGACTTTAAAAAATTACACACGTCAAATGGAGCATAAGATAATTGACTCTAATTGATGATTTGAGAAATTTATAATTGACTCTAGTTGATGATTTGAGATAATGAAATTTTTTAATAAGTATTCATTAATTAAAATGTAATAAATTTTTTTAAGTAGTTTACATGCATTGAGAATTAGTTAGTAATATTTAATCCGATTATAAATACTGAAAAATAAAAATA
>NC_029787.2:4252575-4252806 GCF_000816755.2 Arachis ipaensis | reverse complement strand
TATTTATATATTTATTTATATTTTTACAAGTACGGATAAGCCAATAAAACTTATCAAGTGAGTTTGAATCAGGCCTATTTTATAACATGTTAGGTTAGGCTAGGTCAAGTACAAATTAGATTGTAAATCTCTGAAAGACCACCTGACTTATTTTTATCCCTAATTATTCTTACTCGAATTTGATTTTTTTTTTTCGTTTAACTTTACAGAACAATTAATTTTTTTCTATAA
>NC_029787.2:4250382-4252359 GCF_000816755.2 Arachis ipaensis | reverse complement strand
AAATTTTTATTATTTTTTTTGTAAATTAAGTTGAGTTAAATTTTAGGTGCTATTATGCATGATTAAAACTTATCATTTTTTATTCTTCCTTGTTTATGTTGTTCACTATTGCTTATATGAATAATTTGAAAAAAATTTGGTGATATCAAAAGGGAGTTTAATTTATGTGGTGTAATAGTCTAAATTTTTAATTAATTGAATTGTATAGTTATATACCTAAATTTTAGATACTTGAATATTTTATTATTCCAATTCATTTTAAAAAATAAAAAATTATATTATTATACTCAACAAAAAAAAAATCTTTTATTTCTTTTTAAACCACTAATTTAAAAGATAACTCTCCTCGAATTTTCAATCTACTTGCCATTTAAAATTTTTTTTCTTCTTTTTTTTGCTCACGATGTCATTGACATTGATGGTAAGTTGGTAACTTCTTCACAACTCACTTATTTAGGGTCTTTGCATCTAATACAACATGATTTGAATTTTTTTTAATTTTCACTATACTGTATAACAAAACAAAATAATAAATCAAATTCACCTTAAATCCATGTAAAACTGGCCTACAGAAATCAAAATAATAATTGGATTCACTGCCAAAAAATAGAGCCTAATACTTCATAATCCCGTTTGAGTTTAAGCATTCCACTGAACGGTCACTGCAAAATAAAATAAAATAAAATAAAATGACATTTATATTATGATGATTTTAAAGAACCGTCATAATATTCGAGTAACTTCGTCTATGTTATATTTGCGGTACATAGCCAGTCCCAAATCCGGATAAAGGATGAGGGTTGTGTTAGATCTTCGACAACCAACATAAAAACATAGTCGAATTCCCATGACATGAATCAAAGACATTATTGCGCTAAAGTTAGGTCGTTGCTTGGAAGCAACACGCTATATGGCTCGAGTACGGTGTCAAATGAGCAAGAGCCGCTGCATCAGTACCCGGATGTAGTATTAAATGAGTAAGGGTTCCGGCGTTTTCGTGAACGGACGAGGGTAAATAAGCTAGTTCACAAAGTAAAAAGTAAAGGTTGGAGCGAAAGAAGGTTAAGATTTGGAACATGAAACATAGACCCTCTAACACGAAAGTCTATGGAGGTGGTGGACACTATGATAAGGAGAAAGATTAACATTATGTGCCTATAAGAAACAAAATGGATTGGTGCGAAGGCAAGGGAGTTGGATACTTCTGGTTTCAAATTTTGGTATACAGAAAAGGTGAAAAATAGGAATGAGATTGGTATTATTGTGGATAAGCAGTGGAAGAAGGACGTAGTGGAGGAAGTGAAGAAGGTTAAGATTTTAATAATTATAGCGGGGTAGTTAGAATTCAATTCTTTACTACCCGCAGATAAGAACAGAGCGAGTTCTATAAGGATTATTGTAGGGCAGAACGGAATTTGGTAGGACCAAAATCCACCTCAAATTTCCTATCTGTCCTATTGCCACCCCTAAATAGGACTAATTACTGCCATCACCACTACCACCATACATTTTTCTCATCTTTTTCATTATACATTTTACTTCTATAATTTTTTTTGTGCAACCAGATCTTATTAAGTTATTATCATCATTATCCCTTCTACCATCAATGCTAATAATACCAACACCATCATTATTTATTTTTTGTTTGATGCTATATTTTTTTTATTTGGATTCTCTAAATTTTAAATTTTACTTTAGAAGGTAAAGTACGATTTATCACTATTTATTTTATAGGTAGGATCAAGAAAAAACATGAAAGAAAAAGCATTTAATGGTGAGAGATCTCACTTTATTCTCTAAAGTAAAAAATTTAAAATTTAGAAGATCCAAATTTTTGTTATTTAGAAGGTCGTCGTAATGCAATTATATTTTCTTCTTGCAATATTACTTTTAAAAATGATATTTCTTGACTCAACACATATAAATTATTTTTTAAAAATAAACTTATTAATAATTTGTGAAGTTTAAAAATTCAAA
>NC_029787.2:4249407-4250354 GCF_000816755.2 Arachis ipaensis | reverse complement strand
ATTTTCTGAAATTAAAAAATAACAAATATATTTCTTTTTCTTTATCCCAAAACAATTTTGGTTCAAACCATAAATTAATACCAATACACAATAAAGAAATATTATAATATTATACAATTTTTTCTTTGTTAACATGAATATTTTAATATATTAACCATCCTCAGCTCGTTCTCGTGAACCCTATACATTTACGTAAAGGGAAAGTATGAGGAGCCAATGGAATATTTATACAATGTATACAATGGAGGTTTAGAGAGTATTAGAGATATAATCATTAGTGTTACCTTTTTCTATCAGCTGAAGCTTTTGGGATGAGTGGTATCATGATATGGTATTAGAACTCTAGATCCGAAAGGTCAAGAGTTTGATCCTTGGTGAACTCGAAAATTAATTTAAGTTTTTGGGAAGATGTTTATTATCCCTAGTACTCAAATGGTTATTCTAGATAGTATAGAAGATGTTCATTTTATAACTCATATAACCCATTATCTTCCTAGCGGGACTCTTATTTTCAGCCCTTAATAATGGCTAAATTAAATACAATCAATATTGTTAGAATCTGAGGTTGACTTTCAACTAAACTAGTAATAATGTAGTCAGAGACTTGCAAAATTAAGAAGAATATTAAAAGATTATTAAAATTTATTATTTATTATTATTAATTATAATGAACAAAAACAACTGTACAGTTGGACCATATACGTGCATGACCTTCTAAGTTCAAATTGTCTATAGTATGTAGTTGTAAAAAGTAAGTTATAAAGTCAAATAATGATCCACACCCACACCAATTTAATTAAGCTCGATTAGATTTACGACGGTGTTGTTGTCACACAAATCGTCCATTTTCAATGAAAGATGCTAAGATGCTTTCACAGTATTATTGCAGGATTAAGCGTCTGAGATATGGTAAAGTGACAACTGATAAAACAATATAAAAAAGTATT
>NC_029787.2:4230529-4249053 GCF_000816755.2 Arachis ipaensis | reverse complement strand
TTTATAAATAATAAAAGTTGTAAATCGAAAGTTGATTAAAATATTATTTTATTATTATATTAAACTACTGCTTTTATTGCTATTGTTACCACATATGGTGCATACATATAGTGACGGAATTCCAGTCACTAAAGTTTAGGAAAACTTTGTTTTCTAATTTTTCTGCCGCTATTTTGACTGGATCTGTCATTAATTATATGTTGAAAAAAATAATCTGTTGCATCAAATCATCGGTAATACAAAAAAAGCGGCTACTCACATGATGATGGGTGTTTTGTCTTTAGGCAAAGATAGTACTTTTAGAATAAATGATCATTTGTATCTATAAAAGATGAAAACGCTGATATATGTACCCACACTAAATCGAAACTAAATTTGTACCCACGCAAGATGTCTTTCGTGTGACAAAAGTACTCTGTTTTTGGAGGATTGGAGTGCCACATAAGGTATCTTTGTCACATAGAGGACATTTTACGTGGGTACAAGTTTAATTTCGATCTAATGTAGATACATATGTCAGTGTTTTCATCTTTTATGAATACAAATGGCCATTTATTCTTAAACCTATGTAATACTGCCGTGTGTTAGGATCACATCAATATTGTGGGACCCATTAAAAATAATGAATGTACTTAGAATAACATGATAATTAACTTAGTTCTAATAAACCAAGTAGATGAACCCAATGGTTCATTCCGAACTGAGTAAACCGAGTTTGTATTTTGATATTTTTTATTTAAATTAAAATTTTAAATAAAAGTAAAATAAAAATAAAACCTTATTACCCATCGATAAAACTCAATCTTCCAGTGTAAGCTAGAGAAAACAGTTTCTTGTGTCTACATGGGGAGTGACCATTCATACCACCTTGCTGGTGTGGCAGTTTGAAGTACTTGTCCGAAGATGACGAAGACAAAGTACATTGTGATTATTATATACAATGTTGATATAGTAAAAAAAAGTTCAAGTTTTCTAAAGAGTTGTGAGTAATTGTAGGTATCTGGAGATAGGGGTGCATATGGGGCCGGGTGAAGCCGGGTTCGTCGTGATCCGAACTCGACCGTAAATAATGACTGGGTCTATTTATAAGACCCTTACCCGACCCTAGATCCGATGAAATTGTGTTACTTTCGGGCCACACTTAAGCCGGGTCTAGACCAGGTGAAACCCGGGTCTTGATCAACTTTATCACGACATCACCAAAAATTAAATTCTACTTCTTTTGAACCTCTAAATTTTGAAAAATAATTATTCCATAACATTGCAACATTCACATAATAATAATTTAGAATCTAATAATAATAATTTAAAGTTTCATAATAATAATTATATCAATTACACATTAAACATTCAAAGTTCAAAAGACAATTAAAACAAAGTTAACAACCAACACAAGATTAACATAATAATAATAATAATTTATAGTGTTATACCAACTAATAACAATAAAATATTAAGTAGTAAACAACTACACGGATCTAACGGGTCGGGACCGGGTGACCCGAGACTTGACCCGAACCCGATTTAATAAATAATCGGGATCATCTATTGAAACCTCGGGTCTGACCGGATCATAACGAAACCGGGCCAAATTAGTCCCAAAATCATCGGGGCCGGTCCGGATCTTTGGGCCGGACCGAATCTTGTGCACCCCTATATGGAGATCGAATAGTGATATCGTTTCAGCAGTTCTGGTAAGTTTTTGCCCATAACTCTAATTTATTTCAAGCTCAAAATAAGAATAGATATAGGATATACATTGGTAGTGGAAATACTAGATGCATTATTTTATTTATGCATTAAACCAAATATTTATTTTCGAAATTTGTGGTAGGCTATTTTTTAATAAATTTCATTATTTAACCCTATCCGATTATGTGTGTGCCTTTGTTAATAATTTTCTAAAAGCTAGTCTTTTAAATAATCAGTAATAATTTTGTTAAAAAATATATCCAAAATAATCTTATTTAAAGAATTATTTGTGAAAATAATATTTCTTAAACGACGAAATTTTTGAGGTAGTTGTCTTAATGAGTAATAGATGAAACTTAAATTTTATGTTGATGATATAAGAGAAACCAAGAGTTTTAGTTTAGTTTTAAGAGTCCCTCCCTATAAAAAAGATGAAAAAGATGCTGAGGTGACTATCAAAAAATTTAAGATGGAATTTTTAATTAATTATCTAGTCCAACTGAAAAATCTAAAATTCTCCAACCCTAATCCCCCTTCCTCCCCCCTCTAAACCCTATTTTTCCTTTTCCAGCACACTTTCTCACTCTCTCAATCTGAAAATCTTTCTGAACCCTCATCCAGCAAAAGATCTCTCTTCCTCATCACACTCTCTCACTCTTTCAATCATGAATTGCCCCATAAGATGATACTGGCGGACACAGAAGATCTGACGACGAGATGACGACCGTGTAGTGTCGGTGACATTGACTCTGTCAGATTGAGAATGTTAAACTATGTTTTGAGGGAGAGTGAGTTCAGAGTGTGAAACAGTGCGTTGGAAAAGATGGATTAGAGTTCAAAGGAAAAAGGGAATGGAATTAGGGTTCAGAAGGGAGGATTTTGGATTAGAGAAGGGGGATTAGGGTTGGGGAGGGGGGAGAGTGCATTCAGGAAGGGGAAGGGGGGAGTGCGTTGGGGAGGGGGAAGGGGAAGTGCGTTGCAGGGGAAGGATTAGGGTTGGAGAGGATTTTTGCCATGTCATCAAAACGTAGTGGCTATGTCAGCATTGTGCTTGTCGGAAATTTGTTCCGGCGAGCTTGAAGACACGCTTGTCAAATTTTAAAATTTTTTAGAGGCCATTTTGACAATAACAAAAGTCAGGTATCATTTTGTCAGTGTCGGAATCTTTCAAATACCGATTTGATATTTACCTCTTTTATGTAAAGGGATTTTTATTTATTAAGATCTAAAAATTGATATTAAAATTAAGGTTCAATTACTCTGTTGATCCTTATATTTTATTAAATTTTTTAATTAAGTCTCTATAATTTTTTCTTTCAATTGGGTTCTTATAGTGCTTTTAATTTTATAATTAGCTCATTCTTAGTGTAAAAAATGTTTGAATTATCTGAATATTTCTTCATAATCTGAAAGTATTCATAATTAAAAACCTAACTAGATCTTTGCCACATGTATTTTGGAATAAATATTCTATTAATTTTAACATTTTTTTATATGAAAAAGAACCTAATTACAAAATTAAAGGTAGTTTAGAAACTTAATTGAAAAGAAAAAAAGGTACATAGACCTAATTAAAAATTGGGTAAAACTATAAGGACTAACAAAATAATTAAACCTAAAATTAGTATTTAAATTATTGAGAATTAATATTATGAAGACAAAAATAAGAGAGATTTATATGGAACTAATTTGATTAATTTTTTAAATTTTAGGTATGAAAATAATTTATTGTGTTATTTCAACAACTATTTTGACTCTAAATAAATTTATAACGTGTCAAATAACAAGTAGTACACGTGGTATGCCATATATTCCTGACATGACACATCAACCAATTATCTTATAACACGTAATATTAACCTATCATGTCATCATCTAATTTTTTACCAGAATTTAATGTAAAATTTAATTTATCTAATATAATAATAATTTAATAATTAAAATTTTTTATTTTTTGGACAAGCATCACTATTAAAAAGCCCACTTCATTATTTAATTCTTTTCTCATTTTTCAAACCAGCGAACCAGGTCTATGTTCAACCGATTTTTTGTTCTTTGAACCAGACCAACCAGTATATTAATAAAAAAAAACGATGGGACCACATGTTTATCTTAATTAATGATACACTAACTACGAAACACGTGTGATCATCCTAACACTGCCAACTCAGAATATTTACATGAAGACAAAACACCCATCATCATGTGAGTAGCCACCTACAAGAAATTCTAGTAATGTTTCCATCATTGTGTTTACGATGGTTGGATAGCTTATCAAGACTGACTTTTTTTCAAAGATAACTTTCTAAAACCCAAAGCACCTATGATAAATCAATCTAAAAAATAATCTTCAAGCAAAACAATTTTTTAAAAAAATTATTAAACCAAGTCCTAATCTAAAATATTTAATAAATTTATTAATGTTAGAGTATTTAGACCGAGTTAACATATAGTTTATTATTTTTTAGGTAATCTACTTCTAATAATCCCAAAAAGTAGTAGTTGAATCTATCAAGGTCTTTTAATAAAAATTATTATTAAGACGCTTGATCAGATGCTCAATTTCTGTAGGATTTAAACCTGTAACAACAATGTTATCAACATATATTAAGACGGATATAATAGAATTTGAAGTTTAATTTTCTTGATAAATAAAGCAACATCAACAGCAGTGTTATAGAATCCGAATTGTTTGAGGGTGTTAGCTAAGATTGTATACCAAGCTCTTGGTACGTGTTTCAACTGCATTGTAATATTTTATATTGTTAGTACATCAAGATTAAACTCATATTACTCTAATATCAACAACAATAATAATAAAGTATTGTCCTATTAAGTGGGGTCGGCTATATGGATCAAACGACGTTATTGAGCGCTATTGAACTCTATCATGTATCATGTTTACAGAAAGATCATTTACATGTAAATCTCGTTTGACCACCTCATGAATGGTCATCCCAGGTCTTCCTTTGTCTTTCATCCTTTTTCCATCTTCTATCTCATCCACCCTCCTGATTGGGTGCTCTGTCGATCTTCTTCTCATATATCCAAATCACTTGAGACGCGATTCTACCATTTTTTCCATAATAGGTGTTGTTAAAAAGGAGAGAGGGAGCAATAGAAAAAATATTTATCAATATTCAAATTGTCTAAAATGATACAATATAGAAGGGTATTTATAGGTGCTAAGAGAATCGAAATAATAAACACGTAATATCTTATAATAAATATTCATATATGCTAAATAATACTAATTGATCCTAATTATATTCTAATAGGTGTTACTTCAACTCACTCTCTTATATATCTGTTATATGTTCGTTTCTTATTCTATCCAGTAGAAAAAATAAAGAAATAAACATTTTAACTATATCCAACTTAGGTAAACAGTAATCTGAAGAAGTGTTTCAACCCCATTAGTAATGTATTGATCAATTGATGGAGGAAGTAGTGTCTGAATCTTTGCATACCCTTTTGCATTTGAATATTTTCCTGTCCCTCCAACAACAGCAAGATATGATTCTTGTGCTGCTGTTCTGTGCACACCAAAGAAACTAACACCATCTTCTTCTTCTTCTTGATCATCTTTTTCATTGTGAAATATGGCTGTGAATGCCATTGTTCTGCTACTTCCATCCAATGAAGTAGCCACATGAAAGCCCTGTGCTTTTCCAATAACCTCTGACCCCAACTCAACCCCTTTTGTAATCTCATCATCAATCACTGTTATTCTTCCAAACAAGAGATTCTCTCCTAATGGAAGTTGATTTGGTTTCACATAAGGAACATTCTTATTATTGTTGTTCTTGTCAATAATCACCTTGTTTTTTCCAGTGTCTTTTACCATCACTGTTGTTGGTGAAGCATAAACAATGCTAGAACTATCATCAACAATTGGTATGCTACCCTTCATTGGTATGATCCTGTTATTTGGTTTTGAGAATGGAATCTTAGTGGTTTGTGTGTTGGTGATGGCACCAGCAACAATTCTCTCAGAAGGGGTTGATCCACCTAAGATATCATGCATGAAGAAAGTTATTGAATCCATTTTTGCATAGCTTAAGAGGAAGAAGAGGTGGAATAGGTTAAGGAGTGCAAGATTCTTGGCCATTTTTCTTTATATGTTAGTAGCTAGTGAGGTTTAGTATTTGTATGATACACTAAGTTTATAAGGGGAGATTGAGATTTTTATAAATGAGTGGGTTAGATAGATAGTTAGTTATAGTTACAAGATTTGGAGTGGTTGCATTAACCTAATCAACTCTCACAAGTGGGGTGGCTAATGTTATAGCTGAAGTCTATATATCTCTTATGTGGTGAATACTTATAATTTCCAATTTCACCAAATTTATATGTATATCTTTGAATTCATATATCTAAGTACAAATGAGCATGTGAATACTTGGTACTCACTACTCAGAAGAGTATATAATGATGGTATTTTATATGCATCATTCTAGTATAAGTGTATAACTATGTTTTTTTTTTAATACAAGCATATTTATTTATGGGAAATCAATATTGATCCCAATTTTTCACACATAATAATAATAATATTTGGATTCAAACAAACATTACACAGGTATTGTAATGGAATTGGACTTTGTTTTGCATAAATTAACATCTATTAATAGGACATTGAATAATTTCAACTAAGCCACAATAACACATTACCGTTATCTAGAAAGCACACAAGTTCTGGCTCAATTTTTTTTTTTTTGGTCTTGGGGCTCAACTTAATGAGTCTTGGCCTTTTTTATTGCATTGACAATGACAATGTGACTATAAGTTTTAGTTTTTTCGGAAATTATTCCAACCTTCTTCAATTCGCCATCAATGTCCAAATTATGTGTAATAAATACAACTCTTTCAAACCAACTTGAGTTAGTCGAGTGGTCAGCTCTCTCGTCCACTTAAGCAAGTGTCGGGAGTTCGAACCCCGCCTTGTGCATGCAGCAACTCATTGGCCAGCAATAGACCCTTAAATGAAGCTCCTATCGGGTTGGGGGATACCGTTTGGGTAAACAAAACAAAAAAAAATTCAGCCCTTTCAAAATATTTAGACTTGTTGTAGACTTGGCCAATAAGGGTTTAACTCACCTTTCAATGTCGGTGTCATCAAACTTTTGTCAAAATGATGCTTCCCCACTTTCTTAGCACAAGATTCTGGCCAAGGAGTTGAGAAATTTGTAGGCCAACGACCGTGTATTGTGAAATAGTTTGGGATGTTTGCGTTCATTCCAGATGCAGAGACACGAGTAAAGGTTGTTGGCCAAACAAGGGCAAGTTTAAGAAATTCATAAGAGGCATTAGTGAGATGAATTGAGGAAGCAAGTAGGATAACGTGAAAAACAATGAAAAGTGAGTTGATATTGGAAGTTTAGAAAGTTTAGAGGGTTTTGGAGGGAAGGGAGTGAGTTGGAGAAAGCGATGGTTGTTCTCCTCCCTCCCTCCCTCCCTCTTATAAATCAGAAATGAGAATTGAATAGCCAAACAGTATATTTCATTGTACATCAATGATATATATTAAAGAAGAAATGACGTAATGGCAACATGCATAAAGGAGAAAAGCTATTACTAGCAGTATGGGTCACTGAGTAAATTGAATTGGAAATCAAAACATGACATGTTTCAAAAACAAACTAAACTGCAATTCATAGTTTTGGAACCGAACCGGTTATCTAATCAGTCAGAACTCACCAGATCGGGGACCAACTTCTGGTCGTGCCAAGGAAGCTGATGACGAAACTCGAAACAAGAAGTCAAAAACCACAACCAGCTGAGGAGAGAGGCGAGAAGACGAGAGAGAGAGAGAGAGAGCGCTCGGGGTGGTGTCGTTTTGGAAGGTGAGGTGAGAGTGATAGTCTAAGGGTCAGTTTGACTAAACTTTTTAAAAAATTTATTTTGAAAAAGTAACTTAAAATATAAGGACTTTTATTAACAACAACTTTTAAATAAGTTATTTTGTGTTTGGAAAATTATTATAGAAGTTCTTGTTTTAAAGTTGTGCATTAAATAGAAGTGATAAAATAGTTTTTGAAAATAGGAGAAGTCACATTTTTTAACTTTTTTAAAAACTCTTAAATAACTTTTTAAAAAGTTAAAAGTTTATCTAAAAAATTGTACCAAACACTATTAATATAACTTTTTATAAGTCAAAAGCTAAATAAAAGTAACTTTTGGAGTTTCCAAACGAAACCTAAGTTTATAACTATGTTTCATTTACTATAGTGACTATGGTGTTTTAAAAAGTATGGGTAAAATTAAAGTAACGTTTTTTGTTGTTAAACAACGCTTTTTAAAAAGTATTACTAAAAAAAATATTATCAAAATAAAAAAAATGTGACTTTAATTTTAACACTTATATAATTATCGAAATCACCTAACATAGTTATACTAAAAGTCTAAAATCCAACCTTTTATAAACTGGGTAAAACTTGGCTTGCCTTCAAGTTATTTTATTTTTTATTTTTTATGATAAACCTTCAAGTTATTTAAATTGCTCATCAGATCCAACTATCAATTTTTTTTTTTCAGGATCCAACTATCACTTGAGGCTGTGAAAATTCAGTTTTCAAGAGTAGGCTAGGTTTTTGTCCTGAAGGTTTCAATAATTAACATGGGCTGTAACAAAAAGTTTGGTTCAGTTACTTAGCTTTTACCGTCTATTTGGTACATCTTTGTATTTTTCGAATGTAACTTATTAAATTTGATTTTTGAAAAATAATCTTTTAAAACTTGTAGAACTTATATTTAGTAAATTAAATTAAAAATAATTTTTTAATAAACACAAATAATAATAATTTATTTAATAAAATACTACGAGAACACAAATAAACACCTCTCCTAAAAATTTTAACAAAAACTAAGCCTTAATTTTAAAATAAGTGGACCTCTTATATTTAGCATGCTTTGGCTTTTTGTTTGTGACTAATTATTAAGGTTGAGGGCTTCAAGGATATGTTGATGATATCAATGGGTCATGGACTTAGAATCCGTTTGAGTTTTTTACTTATGAAAAAGTTAAAATAATATTGGTATAATATTTATTTATAAACTATTTTTAATATAAATTCTTATATTTTTATCTATTTTTTAAAAGAACTTAATTAAATTATTTATCCAAATTGACCATAAATTGCTATTACCAGGGAGGGACATAAAATTCTATCAAATACCAATTTAAAAAGAGTTTAATTTTGATACAGTATAAAATATTTTATATACATAATCGTTTAATTATATCTGTTTTTTATAATCATTCACGCAGTCAATATATATTTTTACTAATATAACATTACATAATTAAATGCACATATAAAACAGTTTTATACTAATAGTAAATCAAAATTTTTTTTTTTTTAAATTATGTGACAAATATAATTGCAATACTAAAGCTTAACCTTTTAACCACTTTAATGATTTCTATAATGTGATTTTTGACTTAATTATCATCGTAACAATCTCAGGCTTGAAAACATGTTAGCAGCTGATGATATGATCGCATGGAATTTTAATTTATAGATTATGTCCGAATGTCTCATAAAGTAGGAGAACCCAACAAAAAAACTTTTACTAAATCACATGCATGCATGTATGCCGCATGTATAGATATGCGAATCCCGCCTTGTGCATGCAGCAACCCATTGGCCAACGGCAAATTCTTAAATGGAGCTCAGTACTAATAAAATTGTGAAAGAATAGGAAAATAAAAGAATTGTGAAAGAAAAAGATGAAGAAATTTTATTGATTGTTGATTGAATGAATTGTAAACTATGAAAGTAAAATTAACTATATATAGAGTATTGGCCTATGAAAGATAAAAGTAGATAAAGATAAGATATAGAGATAAAGATAAGATATAGAGATAAAGATAAAGATAACTATAAGATAAGATAAAGACTAAATTATCATTTAATTTGTGTATTCTGTTGGGCTGAATTTGTGGGCCGTGAGACGTCTTTATTGTTGTCATGGGCTAAGGTGGAAGAGTGGTTTAATAAGTACCGCGACGGATTAGTCCTTAACCTGCCGGGTTGAGGGATACCGTGGGAAACCAAAATTCTTTTGTTTCCTTTTTTCTGGGGTACTGAATTATATTTTTCTTGTTTGGTTGCATATAATAATAAACACAAATTGAACCGTTTCCTTGGGATCGTGCTTCTTCGCCTTTTGTATTTTCTGCTTGGCCGAAAGGTTACTTTTCATTCAATTGCCCCCATTTTATTATCATTATTAGTATATTACTAATAATATTAATATTATTATTAAGATTAAGAGATTCAATTTGTATTCATTCCAATTATGCTAAACAATTAAATTCTAGACAAATTCTATCTTTTGGACATAGGAGCTAAGCTAGAGTAATCCTAAGAAACTGGATTCTTACTAGTGTATGTAATTTCTTTGATTATAAGTGTCCAAATTTAGTGCTGGACATTTATGGGTAAATCTCATTAATAATCATAATATAGATTCCTATTTTATATTAGAATTAAGTTAACTTAATTCAATTTCAAAAATTAAATGATAAAATAAGAGGTGTTCAAATAGTTATATCTAATCAATATCTTTAAGTTCTTGCAAAATCCATATATAGTGGATGGTGCGGCGATCCAATATAAAAATTTTCCCGCTAAAATTTCATTTAATACATTACAAATAATCAAATTAGTGTTCCTTGCTTTTCAACTTTGTTAATGATATTTTTTGTATTATAGCCGTCCAGGATTTAGTCAAAGGAAATAATGCAAACAAAAAAGGCGCATGAAAATCATGCACATAATATGGATATAATTTCAAATTTTCTCTTCATTTCCACAAAATGCCTTTTGTCTTTTANNNNTTCCATATTAACTTGCATACTTCAACAACAATACACACAGATCCCTTACCGTCGGGCCCTCTCCACCTCTACCCTCACGCAAGACGACCTCAAGAAGTTTGCCGCCGACAAAGCCGTCGAGTACGTCAAGTCCGGCATGGTCCTCGGCCTCGGCACCAGCTCCACCGCCGCTTCGTCATTGTCAAGCTCGGTCATCTCTTCTCCACCGGTCAACTCTCCAATATTATTGACGTCCCTACCTCCAAGCGCACTAAAGAACAAGCACGTTCTCTCGGAATCCCGCTCTCTGTCTTCGACGACAATTCCCGCTTCGATCTCGTCATCGACGGCACCGATGAGGTGTACCCGACTCCAACCTTGTAAAAGGCCGCGGCGGCTGTAGGCCACCTTCGACAAGTTCATTGTGGTGGTCGATGAAACAAAGCTCGTGTCAGGACTCGGTGCAGTTTTGCGGAAAGTACAATCTGGTTCAGCTTCAGAAGTTGTTCAAGGAAAAAGGAGTGGTGGAGTAGTACGGGCTGTTTTTGAACAATTGCAAAAATATATAAAAAAACATTCATTTAATATAAAAAATATCCTAATGCTTAACAAAAAAAATGTCTAGCTATAGGATTTAAAAAAATAGAAATATCCACATCTGTAATACAAAATATTCGAAAAATATATTAAAAAATATCGATTTATTATGAAAAAGAAACATCATAATATTTAGCAAAAGAAACATTTATGTATATCAACTTACCTTTGTTAAAACAGATTTCAAAATCCAATCCATTAAAAAATTGACAGAAATTAGCTAACCCTAATTAATTTCCTAGCGGGACTCTTTATTTATTAAATTATTAGTGCTGCCTTCTATATATGCCTCGCATGCATTACCCTGTCTCCAAAACTAACCCCAAAAGTGCAGCTATATATTAATCATATATATTCCATCAACCCAATGTTTTTTCGTGTGCATAAATGTAGCCCCACAACAACGATTGCTGGGTTATATATGTTTCTATTGTAAGGATCACCATCATCATCATTATTATTATTAGAGAATTCAGACCCCATATTTCCTTCTTTTTTTATCTCCTTTTTATAAAGTCAATAATGTTTTGAATTTTTATGTATCATAACCTATACATTATTCTCTTTACTTGTAGAAAGAGAAGAAAAATTCAATTGGACTATACTATATTATCATCAAACATAATAGTATAGTAATAAAGTAATTTCCTGTTTAAACTTTAAACTAATTGATTCTCAACTAAACCCATTATATATGAACCAAAAATTAGGTTAGTGGTTCTGTTATTATTGGAATGAACTTGAGATAGAAGGAGAAATTATTATATATATATAGTCACAACAAACTTAATAAGCTTGGACACAATGAAAATGAGATTATTCATAGAAGTGGTGATGATGATACAAATAAATAAAAAAGAAGAAGATAACGATGACGACGATGATGATCATGATGATGATGATGTGGTGGATGGATATGGCCAGAGATGAGCATTCTTGACCTTGGAAACACTGGCCAATACCCCTAATGGCGTGACGTCACCAATGATTGTCACCTTCTTTGTCTCCATGTCTATGCTGAATGATCTCACTCCTTCCATTCTTGATATATGTTTTCTAAGTTTTCCTTCGCATGCTTTGCAGTGCAATGATACCCTCAATACCACAACCTGCAACCTTGCTTTACTTTCACATTACTACTAACTCAAAAGTATAGTAGCCATAATAGTTTAAAACCGTCGTATAATTTAATATGTTTGACTAAATTATTTAATAACAAGTATTAATATTTTTACAAGAAAATATTTATGCGTTTGTCAGGATAAAGTAATATTATAAGAATTTAATTGAATTAGTATAAGTGTTGTAAAACAGTTTTATAAGTACATTTAATTACATAATGTTATATCAACAAAAAATATAATTATCTCTTATTTTGATGATACGAATGATTATTCAAAAGAACGAATAAAATGTGCATCAAAATTAAGCTATGAAAAGAATATATATATATATATATGGTTTAATTACTCTGTTGATCCCTATAGTTTCACAAAATTTTTAATTAGGTCTCTATACTTTTTTTCCTTTTAATTGAGTCCTTGCACCATTTTTTTTTAATTGGATCCTTATACTTTTTTTCTTTTATATTTACATCCCTATACCAATTCTTTTTTTTTTAGTTGGGTCCTTATAAAATTAAGCCAATTACTACTAAGAGGGACTTAATTAAAAAGAAAAATTATTGCATGGATCCAATTAAAAAAAGAAAAGTATAGGGATCCAATTGAAAATTTCACGAAACTAAAGGGAAGTAATTAGATCTATATATATATACACAAGAAGTGCCTGGTTTTGTATGCATGCATTGATAGATGAGTAGTGGATGTGAAGTGAATTAAAGAAAGATGAGAAACCTGGTTTGTTGAACGAACAGAAGATGATCTAAGAAGATGATGATCTCTTTGGTGGGGCTTATAGTTAGCATGAGAAAGAACCAAAGAGTTGTTAGATGAGTCAGAAACCCTTTGAATGGTGTCACTAGCAAGGAGATATCTTCTTGATGAACCACTAGTAGTATATAAGTCTCTAAGTTCAACAGAGCTATGTCTTCTCATCACTACTTCACCCATGTTCGATGATGATGAACAACTAGTACTCTTTCTGGGCTTTGGATTCAGAGGTATCAATTGGGAAGAAGAAGATGAACAAGGGAGAACAATGTTGGGTAACTGGGTCTTTTTGCTTCTCTTTGGTACCATAGAACTATGATGATGTTGGTGCATGCTTGAGGTTGCTGTGGAAGAATTTGAAGAACAAAACAGATCCATTAGTTTCATTGTGTTCTGTTATGTTCTAAAATACAGAGTAGTTTTAATTTGGAGGGAATAATAATAATGGAAGAAGCAATGGCCTTTTTATGCTATGTTATAGTAGCTGAATCTATCTATACAGGACTATAATGTATGTGTTAGGGTCCCACTCAACTTGGAAGATTAAGATATATATCTTATTAACCTTTTTTAATATATTTTTTTAGTGATTGGGAATAAGAAATTGTGGTGATTTTTGGTGTGAAATGATTACTACCACTAGAGGTGGAATTAACAAAGTTTAGAGGGTGTAACCACCTTCAATTATTGATGCATCATTCTTAGCTTCTTTTAATTATTTATTTTTCTTTGCCAATGAGATTAAAGGTTTGTAATTTACATACATATATTAATCTTGAGGAGTATAATATTTCAACTGTGAATTGGGCAACTTGTTGAAGGGAAGAAAAAAAAGACATACATATGGACCATATATACGTGTTGTATTGAACGTTATATCATTTCATATACCTGTATTATCAAGCATCAAATTATGTACTAATAAAACTAATCAAGTCTTTGACTTAGGCTCAGTTTGGGTAACTAACTTAATTAAGTTTCTTTTGATAAAATAACTTAAACAATAAATGACTCTGTTAAAAGTAACTTATAAATAAGTTATTTTGTGTTTGGATTTTTAACTCTAAAAGTGCTTATTTTAAAGAAATGTAATGAAAAGTAGAAGTATTATGAGAGAAGTCATTTTTTTTAATTTCTCTATAAGCTCCAAAATAGCTTCTTAGAAAGTTGCAATTTGGTTTTGAAAATTGCACCCGACATTAATACTACTACTTTTCATAAGTCAAAAGTTAAAAAAAGCTACTTCTAGAGTTTCCCAAACGGACCCTTACTCTTTGATATTGAGTTGACTCAATTTTGTCAAGTCTAACAATAAATAAAAATATGTCATCAACTGGAGAGCTAAGAAAAATATTACATTTTAAAATAACAGAAATATAACAGTTTTTTTGTTTTTTTGTTTCTCACGGTATATTTTAACTTGACAAGTCAAAAACTAATCCACTACGATATTGAACTTCATTTAAGAGTTTGCTATTTGTTTCAGCACACTAGTAAGCTAATGACTAGACTAACCAACTTGGTTAGAAATATTACAGTTTACAAATAAGAACATAGCATTCTATTTGCATACATTTTTTTTTTTGGTAATTATTGCATACATGTATGTTACGTGTTCTAAAGAGACCTTGCATTCAGCCCAATAAACAAAAAATTTTCAACTCGGCCCATAATTTGTGACCAAAAACCGAGGCCCATTATCCACGTTTTAACTTCACTCCCATCAAGCTAGGGTTTAGTTTACGTAAGAAAAAACCAGAGCGCATTGCAATTAGGGGCTTTTGAATTTTGATTCGCTTTCGGTTTCAGCAGCATCAACAACTTTGCAATGGGTAAGAACATGAAGAATGCTACTAACACTAAAACAGAGAAATTCTTCCTGCAATTCGATTCTAATTTTTTTTTTGTCTCTTGTGTGTGAATTGAAAAGCGAGATTGAAGGTGTACGAGCTGAGGAACAAAACGAAAGCAGAGCTTCTGAGCCAATTGAAGGATCTGAAAGCTGAGCTGGCACTCCTCCGTGTTGCCAAGGTCACTGGCGGAGCACCCAACAAGCTCTCCAAAATGTGCGCTTTCTAACTAACTCCATTAACCGAATAACTAACTTTCTAACTAACTAGCTCACTGACTCCGTTAATTAACTGAATGGATGCAGAAAATTGGTGCGGCTATCGATAGCGCAGGTGTTGACGGTTATTTCCCAGAAGCAAAAGTCGGTGCTGAGGGAAGCTTACAAGAAGAAGAAGTATCTGCCTTTGGATCTGCGTCCTAAGAAGACCAGAGCTATCAGAAGACGCCTCACCAAGCACCAGGTACCCTAACCCCCTCAATTTTTCCTCATTGTTGTTCAATTAAGCTAAAGACCCAAATTAGTTCAAAAAGTTTCAGATCGTACTTTGTTTAGGTTTAGGATTTAGGGTTTAAAGAATAGAGTTTAGGGTTTAGTTTCTGAACAAAATTTTATTCTCTAGGCTCGAGAATTGTAAACGACAAATAGGTCCTGACTTTTTATTCTGAAGACAAATATGTCACCAACTAATTAAAAATAAAAAAACGTTAATCACTTTATAAAACATTTAAGTCTCTCCGGAGACCAATTTGTCCTTATGGGTGTGTGTGGTTGGGGAAATTATAAATAATTCCTAGGAATTTTAACATAGGAATATCGTATTTCCATGTTTGGTTCAAAGTTTGAAAAGCTATTCCCAAACAAGTTTGATTTTAGGGAATCAAAATACCATCATTTCAATTTCCATATTTTTCCTGGGTATATTTGATTCCCATGGGAATGGAATCTGAGTAACAAAGTAATACTTGAACCACACACCCTATATATTTTAGACGAAAGAACTTAAATGTCTTTTCTTTTAGAAAGTCAGGAACGTTTTTGTATTTTCAATTAGTCAGAGATTTATGTGTCTTTGAATTAAAAGATTAGGTACTTATTTATCTTTTTCTCAAATTTCTAATATGCGTATTGGAGGGATCAGTTTGTCTAACGGGAATAAATTTCGAATTAACTTTGCGCTTGTTCATTTAAGCTGTGTTAATATCCTAAGCTGCCATACCTTACAATAATGTACACTCTTCTTATTGAGCTGTTGTATATTTCTAGCAAACACTATATCTAGGCTCATATACCACTTAACCTGCTTTGAATTTTTGGGAAGATATTGATATAAATGGCATTACTAGTGATTTTTAGGGTCATAGAGTTAAACATGGTTATGCTTTGCATTTCTTATAGGCTTCTTTGAAGACAGAGCGTGAGAAGAAGAAGGAAGTATACTTCCCATTGAGAAAATATGCAGTTAAGGTGTAATGTTCTCCTTGTTACTTGACGAAATTCTCAAAGTTTTGTTAAATCTTCATGAATTTTTTGTGCAAAACAATTTCTTTTTTTGTTTTAATCTAGTCAAAGCTTGCATCTTTGTCATTACAACTTTATTAGTCAATATAATGTTCAAACATTCCAAACACTATTGAAAGAGAGTATTATCATTGTTTGTTTGATTAGTCTTCTAAATGAGGTATTATGTCTTATGACAGCAAAATAACTACTCCCTTTGAACGTTGTTTGATTACTCTCCCAACCCAAGTACACATTTCAACTCCGGGCATGTGATGCTATATACAATTATTAGAAGTCACTCATTGTAAATGTGATTCATATCATAATCAAAATGAAAGAAAGTATGGGATAAAGTATGTTGTTGGATTACTAGATTAAAGGAATTGACGTGATGACCAAAAATAATAAATTCTGATAGTTTCTTAATGTTTTTCCCTTGTAATAGTCATTTATTTTTGTTATAATACAAACAGATTAAATTATATAAACCTTGTCAATGACAGCTAAAAAGGGTTAGGCTTTAGCAGAAGAAGGTTATGCAAATGGTGGCAAAGGTATATGTATAGAACGATGTTTAGTGATGAACCATTAGAATGTGGAGTTTAGTGGGAGAACATTGTTAAAGATAGCCGTCCATAACGAGCCTAGTCTTGTTTTGTACTTGGACGGCAAATATAATATTAGACAATGCAATTTTCCTTTTGACCATATAAAACAAGTAGCAACAAGCAAACCTTGTGTGTAACTCTAAAAGCAAAAATGCTACACGTATGGCAGATATTTGTGAAGATATATTCATGTGGAAATGATAGTCAATAAATTAACATATATTATATATTAAGCAGTTTAATCAAATAATTTAAGAATTTTTAGTTATTATCTTTATATAAAAACATCTTCATTTTAATATATAAGATCATTATCATTTTATATTTCAATATGTTTTTTACATAATTAACTAATTTGGTTAATTGATTTTTGATAGATACGTAATATAGTTATTTAAAAAATCATAGAAAAATATCAATATATCAACATGTCCTCATTCTTCATATCTAATAGTAGGGCCTGGAAACTCAAAACAAGGTAAGAACATTAAAATAATAATCCAAGTAACACACACAATCATGAATTCAAAATGAATGATGAACATGCAAATAGAAGAAGCATCCTTTTCTGTTGGTCAACGAGTACAAGCCCCGTACAAGCTGTACCACATGCAACAATGTGTACGGATAGGACAACATAACTAACATGGATTAAAATAATAATTATGTATGTAAGTTTATTTTAATAATAATAAAAAAATTGAAAAGAGTGTGCAATGGCCTTATCACAATTATCACAATGACGCCGAAGGCTTCTCAAAGATTGCAATTTTCAAATAAGGGAAACTTCCACGTAAATGATCTCAACTAGTATAGGTGAGTTGATAACTTGATCATATTAAAACTTTATCATTTTGACTTTCAATATTTAATTTAATACAACGTGAAATATAGCTAGAGATAATTCAATTAATCTAGACTTGAAACTATACTACGTAAGGAAATGTTTTAGTTATACACCTAATACACGTAATAATAATAATCAGCCTATACCATCATATATATGTTAAACCTTAATATATATTTTCTGTTATTGTTTTGACTGTCTAATTAGAAACATGATTCACCGCTAATATTACATATTTAACATATTATATTAATGATATTATTGAATCATCATGTAATTAACTTTAATTCATCATATTTTACCAAGTCCTTTAATTTAAATTATAAACTCCGGTACGTACAAGGGTACAATGAAGTGGTGAACAAATGTGACATAATTTTCATGGAGAGAGAAAGGAACTATAAAAGAAATAAATGGCATCTATCTTTTATGGGGAATTGACTGAAGTTAATTATATGAATCAAGTGCTCGTCACATAGCTTATCCAAAAAGTTAACAAACATTTATAACATGTTTATCTATAATTATAATAAAATTACTTTTATAAACAATGTATATAACCACATACGACTAAGTATTCAAACAAACATCATTTAAAGGAAGCTTCGTTAAACAATAGTGTATGAATATGAAATGAAAAAATATATGGTACCAACATATTATTTGTCAATTTATTGTCAATAATAATTAATTATTATATTTTAAATACATA
>NC_029787.2:4207547-4229199 GCF_000816755.2 Arachis ipaensis | reverse complement strand
GATATTTTTATTAAATACAGCTATAAAAAAGACATTTTTATTAGACATATTCATAAATACACTTCCATTAAACACCATTATAAATAAGAGTTGGCAGAAGTTGGCAGAAGTTGGCAGAAATACTGTTGGTAACGTAGCGAGATTGATATGAAATAGATATAATTTAATAATGGATAATATTAGGTAGACAAAAAAACAGTGAGAACTTGTCTTATTTAGTATTAATTAATTATCGCAACAATTAATGAATGTTAAATAAGATAATTTATGACTATTTTTGGCTGATTTTCTTTGATTACTAAACATTTTCCTTTAATAATAATGTTTGCGCATCAATTTGGTCTTCGAAAAATAAGATGTCTTAAATTAATTTTTAAAATTTATAATAGTGAATTAAATTGTTCTTTTTGCTAGTTCGATAATAATGTGTCACAAAAAAACTATTATAATTCATAATTGTACATTTTATGAATCAATATGAAATTTTTAATCTTTCGATAACTAAATTAACCCACGTATAATTCTTTGTGGGATTATTAGAAAATGTTGATCAACCAGATATTTAATAAATAAATCATATTACTATCTATTAATACATTGCTCTATATAAAAATGTAATGGAAAGAATATGATATAGGACGAAAGAAAAACGATTAACTTCAACTCTTTTGTCTATAAATCAATAAATAGTTCGCCTCATATTCCTAATTTTTCTCACATACTAAAATTTCAACTCCTATTTCTAATTTTCCAATACATTATTTATTAAATTAAGTAAACTAGAATATAAAGATGCCATCTCAAAGTTGACTTTGAAAATTTTTTTTCTCTAATTATATGTATGCTAAAAGATAGATTCTCCAACTATATATGCTGCACCAATAAAAAATAATAAATTAATAGAAAATGATCATTATATATGTGTGTGTGTGAATGTGTGATTATATTTTAATTGGGTGAAAATATGAGATTTTGAGTTTAATTACAACTTAGAAACTTGGAGCTTGAATTTGAATATTAATTTAAAGATATGTACTGCTTACTTGTGTTAATATACGTACTAATTGTTCAAAAATTTAAAAAAATATATTTATTTTTTATTTTTTCCCTTATTTAAAAATTGAACAAAGAACAATATTTAAAGAATATTTAGTTGTACTGTCATCCATATAAAACACATATGTTTTGGAGTTGTTTAGCAATTTTAAAATGTCAACTTGTACAATTTGAAATTTTCAGATACAAAAGTAATTAAGAGGTTATTTACTTTTACTAATAACAACGCAACATGCTGGCGGCCACTGCCATATTTGAACAAACATTAATATAATTATAGGTCTTTTTAAAGATACTTAAAATTAAGTAGCAAATTGCAGACACACCAAATCTCAATTAATTAAGTGTGTTTTACACACTCGTAGCTAGACAAATTAAAAACTCTGCCATAAGGCAGGAACGTATCTATTTATTACCCATGAAAAAAATCAATTTTGTTATGTGTAATAAATACTATTTTGATATTAGTATTTTTTTTTAATAATTAAACACGTATTTTTTTGTTTTATTAATTAAAAAATAATTTAAATACACAATTAATTAATATCAATTATATTTTTTATACGAGTGTGTTAATGAAAATTTTAATGTATGAATAATATTTTTCTTAAGAAATTCATTGACTCGAACATAATAACATGATGAATCATCATTTAATTAGTAGCCCGACAAAGTTTTTAATTTTAAGAAGTGAGTCAATAAATTAAACAATCATAAGAAGAAAAACTTTAAACGCAACTTGTTGCAAGTATCCAATTGTTGTTTCAAACTTACAATTTGAGACTTTACGGCGTAACAAAAACAACGTATCGAGTCATTCTAAATTTAATAATAGTAATAATAATATACGCAAATTGCGATTAAAAAGTTAGTTATATACTTTTTAATGATCAGTCACCGTCTGGAAATGATTTGTGATGTATGATAGTATCTTGTTGCATATAAAGAGCGTAACAAAGATGTCGATTATATGCTAAAAAATATTATCATCAAGATTTTATTAATTGATAAGTGTTTCTCGCCTTATGTGAGTTAGCCTGGCTTATCCAACAAGACAAACATATATGTTTGATCAATCAAATTTCATCCATAAAAAATGTTTGAAGTAGCTAGTTATATTATTACAAGAGTTAACATTTCTAAATATATATTTCAATAGTTTAATTTTGAAATATTAATAGTGTAAAAAAATTGGGTTAACCATCAAAAACGCTCCCGAATTATTCAAACGCGGACAGAAATGCACTCGAATTTTACTATCGACAAAAATACCTTTAAATAATTTAAAGAGAAATTCTCCACGTACAAGTATTTTCACATACAAGAGTCATACAAGTCATTTATTTCTTCTTCTTTTTCTTCTCCTTCTTCTTCTTTTTCCGTGCCTTTTCTTCTTCTTCGTTTTTGAAGTGTTTCATCTTCATCGTCGTGTTTCTCCTCGTTCTTCTTGACTGCACATTTTTCATCTTCCTCCTCCTCATCTTCTGCACCTTCTTCTTCTTTTTGCTGCACGTTCTTCTTCCTCTTCCTCTTCTTCTTCTTCTTTTCTTTCGTTTCTTGCCTTTTCTTTCTCCTTCTTCATTTACGTGCTTTTCTCTCTGTTTTCTTTCTTCGTTATTCTCGATTTCCATTATTTTTTGACATCAAACTCTGAAATCGTTTTTGAAGAAGAAGAAGCAACAGAAGATGAGGAGGAGAAAGAGAAAGAGTTCTGAATTATGCATAAGGTGTACTTCAACGAATTTTGGGTGTATTTCTTAAATCATTTGGGTGTATTTTCGTAATCTTTTGGATATATTTCTGTAATCCTTTGGGTGTATTTTTATAATCGTTTGGGTGAATTCTTGTAACCGTTTGGGTGTATTTCTGTATTCTTTGGGTGTATTTATGTAATTGTTTGGGTGTATTTCTGTAATCGTTTGGGTGTATTTCTGAAGTTTCATTATCTTCAAAACGATTTCATAGCTTGATTTCAGAAATCATGAAAATAAAAAAAAAATGAAGCAAGAATACCAATGATAAACACAGATAAAACAACGAATGAAAAGGCAAAGAGAGAATGCACGAAGGAGATTAAATTTGACAAAAAACTCATTTTCATGGAGGAAGAAGAAGAAGAGTAGGAGAAGAAGAAGGAGAAGAAGAAGGAAGAGGATGAGAAGAAGAAGGAGAAGAAGAAGAAGGAAGAGGAGGAGGAGGAGGAGAAGGAGGAGCACGCCATAGAAATCGTATATGGGTCAGCGTGTTTTTTGTTAAGTTTCTCCCAACTTGTATGATGACTTGTAAACCAAATGACTTGTATGTGTAGCACTCCTCTAATTTAAAAACATAACAACAATACCCAACAGTAAATATATATTTTCAAAAAATACTTTAAAGATTGAATTTTGATGTGATTTTTTACAAGAATAATTAAAAAAATGAGATATTATTATTCTTAAAATTTGATAATTTTTTTCTAAGTATATATTTTTTTGTGATTTTTTAAAAGTATTATTAGTTGTTAACAAAAAAATTACAAAAAAATATATACACAACGAAAAATTACCAAATTTTAAGAATACTAATATCTCATTTTCTTAATCATGCTTGCAAAAAATTATATTAAAATTCAATCTCTAATATATTTTTTGAGAAATACATATTTAATGTTAGATAATCTTGCAAAAAAACTAACATTAAATATGTATTTCTCAAAATATACATTAGAAATTGAATTTTGATGCAATTTTTTGCAAGTATAATTAAAAAAATGAGATATTATTATTCTTAAAATTTGGTGATTTTTTGTTAAGTATATATTATTTTGTAATTTTTTAAAGTTAACAACCAATAATACTTTTAAAAAATTACAAAATAATATATACTTAACAAAAAATTACCAAAATATAAGAATAATAATATCTCATGTATTTTATATAAATAACTATTTGATTACTGATTTCTGTTGAATATATAACATGATTGTATAATATAATTGATTAGCAATGTTTCGATCGTATATTCGTTTCCGTACTTGCCGGCAACTTCTCATTTGAAGATTCATACATGAAATTTGACTTTAGAAGAAATATATCAATTTACAATTAAACCAAAAAATGATATGAAGTATATAATATAGCTAAATACGAAATGATATAAGTCAACGGAAACTCCCTTAAAAGAGGATGCAGTAAATTTAAAAAAAAAATTATCAGTTGAAAGGAGGAAAATGATCATTTTTCAATGGATGAAATTAAACGCAAGCACTGTTTTGCATACAGATAATATATGTATAAATTATTATTATGTATCGGGTGAGTAAGAATCCATCCTGAACAAATTAAAGATTGAAAGGAAATAAGCTTAAGAGTAGTAACCATAAGAGTGGGAGTCCCCTTTGATTGTTCCATTCCATCTTTAATTGGAACCTCTTTTATGTACATAGTTTGAGATATGTGATAAGATGTAGGTGTTAATTTTGTTGCTTCAATACCCAATAAAAAATTAGAGAATTTATCTGAATATAAGATTCAATGTTTATTATTCTTTTGAATTGACTGTTATCGGAAGAAAAAGGAAAAACAATGAGAGTTATTTAAAAAGAATTATATAATAAATTGTATGTTTGATTTGTTTGATGGCATAAACAATCGAAAAAGCGTGTTTGTTATAAATACAATCAATTAGTTGCTATTTATATATATAAAAAAAAAGAATAAACTTTGAAAATATCTAATTAATTGTTTTCTTCAGCAAATCAATTAAATAATTCAACCAATCAATTGGATCTCTCAATTAATCAATTGGATAAGTAATAAAATTGATTGACCAGGAGAAAAATTAAATTTTTACTCGTAAAACAATCGATTGTTGTAAAAAGAAAAGGATTTCAATTCAGTATATCCAATCGAATAATCGATTACTTAAATATTTTTTTTGAATATGATCAGGTTGTTATAACTAAGAGTTTATTTATGCAACATGATTTTCATAGTAGCCGTCTCAATCGCAAAAGAGTAATTAAGATCATACAATATAAACTAATTTTTCTTTTGTTTATACAGCGTTAATTAAGAGAAACTAGACTAATGTAACATGTAACAATAATCTTTTAAGACTTTTTTGCTGTTGTTAACTGCATAAATCTCAATCACAAGTGCCGCCAAAAGAGAAGGCAGAGGGAAAGTGAGTGAAAATTAAATGATCAGTCATGAAATTTAGCTTCCAGTAATTATTACCGTACGAAATATATGCAGTTTTCGGAGTACGCACACGAAAATAACGACTTCAAACCCGGATTATTATCACAGACATTATTCAACCAAAAGGTATTAGCAAAGAATCAGTTAAATATTTTTGGGTGAATTCAAAATCTCTACAAGTTAATATATATTGATGTTTCTTCTGTTAAGTATTAAAATGTTTCTTTTTCATACTAAATAGATATTTTTTTATATATTTTTTGAGTTTTTTTGTATTGTAAATGTGATTATCTCTATTTCTTTAAGAATTTTATATTTTTTAAAAATTTTATAAATATTTAATTATTTTTACTAAAATATAACTGGATATTTCTTTTGTTAAGTATTAGGATTTTTTTATATTAAATGAATGTTTTTTATTTTTATATTTCTGTAATTATTCAGAAACTTTTTTTAACTAAGATTAAGTGTGTTAATCACAAGTGTCCATACTTCTTCCATCTTTGTTTTGGTGTGGCTCATAGATGTTTTTCCAAACCTGAAAAGTGTTGCCG
Organism: Arachis ipaensis; assembly: GCF_000816755.2. Classification (NCBI taxonomy): domain Eukaryota; kingdom Viridiplantae; phylum Streptophyta; class Magnoliopsida; order Fabales; family Fabaceae; genus Arachis; species Arachis ipaensis. The sequence continues at coordinate 4,223,405 of NC_029787.2, read as the reverse complement.
CGGAACGATCGGAATGAGCAATCATAATTCCATCAACAGGCCTGTAATTATCAAGAAACGAATTTATGGTGGTCTCCCAATACACAACATCTCCTCCATTGTTCTGAATCCGAGTGAGATGAGAGTTTTTCAAGTGGACAAGAAGTCCTGTTTTTTGACTAAAGTAACCAAACAAAACATGCCTTATTATCTCAGCTAGGCCTTCGTTCCTGGCTTTTAGTGTGGAGGAATCTGCACAAAACTTGAGAATGAAACAGTCATCCCCATTGATCTTCTTCTCCCCGATACATCTTGCATTGATAAATATTCTAGCTGTTGTTCTTGGATCAAGACCCTGTTAACAAATTGAATTAGAATGGAAAGTGTGTAATGAGAAAAAAGAAATTGAATTGTTCTTGTTGACGGTGATGAATCCGACGAGCCAGATGTCGGTGATAGAAAAAGAATGGGTCGCGGCGAGGAGGCGGAGAGGGCCTGACGGTGAGAGAGAGGGATCTGTGTGTGATTGTTAGAGGTGGGTGAATTAATGTGAGAAAGAAAAAAAAAATTTTTATAAGTTTTATAATTAATATAGTTTTGTTTAGTTTTTGGCTCCGTATACTGTTCCTACGATTATGTATATATTTACTTTCTTTTTTTTAATGTCTTTAATTAATTTCTCAATGAATTTTGAGCCACGAATAATAGAGATAAAGAGAAAAAGACAAAGTTGAAGTTTGAAGAGAAGTTAGTGAGTTTTGACAATTGTTGTTGTAAGTTTGTGGCTGTGTCTTGTTAATTGTACTTAGGTAGCAGGTCGGTTTTGGTTGCTCAACTTGCCAGTGTCTTCTTTGTTCAATCATCATAAGTGAGACAGCAGAGTCAAACAAAACATAATAATAATATAACTACACACGTTAAGTTTGTACAAAAAATCAATCCTCAAATTAATTATATGTATAAAAAATATATTAAAAATAAATTAAATATTATATATATTTATATATAATTATTTCTTTTTAATCCTTTCTTCCCTCTATAAATACCCCCTCTCTGTTCTCCTAACTCACACCTGAAAGCTGAAAAATCGTAATACTTCCAACAACTTCTCTTCAAAACTAGCAAATACTAAGAGAAGCTATTCAAAATGCCGAGAAAAGGAATGAGAAGTATCTTCTTCAAACCTTCATCTTCTCATCATCCGCCACGTCACTACTCACTACCACCACCCTCCCCTCTTCGCACCTTCTCCGACACCCTTATGGACGATAACATCCATAAGGCGGAGTCACTTATAACCAAGTGGGATTATAATAATAACAATAATAACTCCGTTAGTTCACGCCTTTCAAACTCTAGCTCACTCTTCAGCGGAACACGCCTGGATGCCAAACACTACATTGACGCCGTCAAGGGCCTACAGTCCGCTATGAAGTACCTCGTCGCACAGGATCCCTCCTCTGCTTATCTTCTTCGAGCACAGTCTCTCATGCAAATCGCAATGAAAACTCTTGAGAGAGAGTTTCACCAGATCCTAAAGGCCAATAGGGAATACCTCGATCCCGAAACCGTTTCTAACCGCTCCGAAACCCTTTCTAACCGTTCTTCAACGGATTTCGGCCAGAACAGTTTCTCCGATTTCGATGAGATTGTTTCCGACGATGAGTTTCGCCTTGCCGGAGAAGGAGTCGCTGATGCCGAGAGAGCTTCCATGCTTGCCGTCAACGATTTGAAAGCAATCGCGGATTGCATGATTTCCACTGGCTACGGAAGAGAGTGCGTTAGGATTTACGTGTTGGTGAGGAAATCGATCGTTGATGAAGCTCTTTACAATCTTGGAGTGGAGCAGTTGAGCTTCTCGCGTCTCCAGAAGATGGATTGGGAGGTGGTTGAGTTGAAGATCAAGCACTGGCTCAATGCGATGAAGGTTGCCGTCGGAACTCTCTTCAACGGTGAGAGGATACTCTGCGATAGTGTCTTCGCTGCCACCGCGCCGGAGAAACGGATCGCGGAGTCTTCCTTCGCTGAGATCACTAGAGACGGCGCCATGATGCTGTTTGGATTCCCGGAAATGGTTGCAAAGTGCAAGAAAACGCCGGAGAAGATGTTCAGGACTCTCGATATGTACGAAGCGATCTCCGAAAACTGGCAGCAGATTGAATCCATCTTCTCCTTCGAATCAACCGCCAAAGTCCGTACGCAGGCGGTTACTTCCTTGGTGAAGCTTGGCGACGCCGTGAGGACGATGCTATCGGACTTTGAATCGGCGATTCAGAAGGAACCGTGCAAGACGACGATTCCCGGCGGTGGAGTACACCCAATCACGGGCTACGTGTTGAACTACATCTCTCTCCTAGCCGATTATAGCGGCGTCCTCGTTGACATAATCGCCGATTATCCACAGTCTCCGATGCCGGAATCTTTCTACCGAAGCCCGATCCACGAGGATAGCACGTCGTCGTCCTTCTCCACGGTTCCGTCGCCGGCGATCTCAGAGCGAATCGCATGGCTGATCCTCGTGGTTCTCTGCAAGCTCGACGTGAAAGCGGAGCGCTACAAGGACGTGGCGCTTTCTTACCTCTTCCTCGCTAACAACATGCATTACGTAGTAGAAAAGGTTCGAAAATCGAACCTAGGGTTGCTCCTCGGTGAAGAGTGGATGGCGAAGCACGAAGCGAAGACGAAGGAATACGTAGCCAAATACGAGCGCGTCGGGTGGAACAGCGTGCTCACTTCGCTGCCGGAGAATCCTGCGGCGGAGATCTCAGCGGAGCAAGCTAAGGCTTGCTTCGTTAGCTTCAACACAGCGTTTCACGAAGCCTGCAAAAAACAAAGCGGGTGGGTTGTACCCGACCCGAAACTGAGAGACGAAATCAAAGTCTCGATAGCTTTGAAGCTGGTTTCCAAGTACGGCGAGTTCTACGATAAGAATAGGGTCGGGTCTGAATCGGCAATACGGTTCTTACCCGACGATATTGGAAACCAATTGTCAGATATTTTGTACGGCATTGGAGAATCGAGTAGTGGCTCGTCGCATGCTTTGACGACGTCGTCTTCACGTCGCTCCAACGGAAGCAGCAGGTGATAATGTTAGTGTTGATGAAATATCTTTTGTGTTGCTGACGTCACGGCTCACAATAACCACAAATAGAGTGTATCTGTATACTATTCAAGTATTTATACTGTCTTATTACTGTATATTGGCCATAACATATATGGTTTCAATTTCCTTATATAAACGACATGACAAAGATTGTGAAGAATGTCAATAATAGACTATATTTCAAGTGTACTAAATATAAATAAATTCAATTAATTTAAAATTAAAATTTTAAAATTAATTTTTTTTATTTATTATTTACGTTATTCAAAAAAAACTGAAAAAGCATTATTCTCCTGTACTTCAGAATAAGGTTGTTTTCCTATAATTTTTTTCAGGTTTTCGTTTTGGAAAACGAAGGTTATTTGCATAGTATATATATATATTGACTTGTGCTTTGTCATGTACGAAATGTATATCATAAATGTGTCGCGTGCACGTGGTATTGGTATTCTATTAATAAAATAATTTTTTTTTCACGTAAAAGATAAAGAATAATACTTAATTATCAAACTTAATACGATTGTTTATGGCTGGAAGAATAAAAATAGAGATTTAGAAGTTTAAAATAGGATTTAAAACTCAAAAAAAATATGTTTGCAAATAGGAGCCACGTGGCTCACGTGTACGCATAGAAGTGTAGAAAGGCAGTTCGCACGCGCATTCTTTTATCATGCGTACGCGTAGGTGAGTACCTCATGTCACGCGTACGCGTGGGCATGCATACGCGTGGACATGCATGCTGGCTCATTATGCGTATGCATATAAGGAGGTCAGCCAAAAATTATCCACGCGTACGCGTGGACGTATGTTTTTCCAAAAACCTGATTAAGTTGAAAGATACAAAATTTACGTAATTCCAAACCAAAACTTCCAATGTACATAACTTAATCATTTTAAATCGTTTTTTATCTGTTTTTCGAACGGCATAAACTTCACAAACCCAACTTTCATTTAAAACAAGTTGGAAACAAATTGAAGGTCCGGAAGTCAAGTTATAGCTCGCTGAAGTTCAGTCAAAAACCAATTTTCATCATACTTCAAAAACCTCCATTTTCTTTAAACAATTTCAAATGTTCACTTCCTTTACCTACATTCAATACAAACACAATATATAACATCTTTAAATCACTCAACTATCCATAAACAATCATTACTACCAATCAATAAAATTCCATACTTCTTTCAACAAAACCACCACCATTTTGCCATACATACATATACAATCATTACCATCAACTTACCAATAACACCACCAACACATACACAATTCATATTACCAATCAAAGTTACTAATGCCAAACATCCAACATACATAATCATTCCAACCTATCCTATGATTCTCTAGCCTAAGTTTTCACAAAACATTATATATTAAATGCGTGAAACCTAAACCATATATTGGCCGATTTCCACGTAGTGATCAAGGTAACTCACTAAAACAAACACAGCCCCAAAAACTTCAATAAAACACTAGTGCTCAGCTTCCTCCAAATTTCAATATCCATAATTTCAAGCTCCAATTATTTATTCACAACCTAATACACATTCATAACACATATACACCCAATTTAATACCCAAAGCACAAATTCAGAAAATTAAAGAGAATTTATGGTATCCTCACCTTACCCAAGCTTCGTATAAGGGTGAATGTTTTCCTCAAGCTAATTGGATCCTAATACATCAAAAAGTAAAGAAATTCAATACCTCTACATAATTTTCGAAAATTGGGAGAAGGAGTAGCCGAGTGTAATTAAATGGCTTACCTATGAAATTATTCGGTAGAAACGTAGAGCTCGACGCGTTGGTCGCGTGGCCACAAACGGTACGACGATCGGAGCTCGGACGGAGGAGATACGGTGATTTGAATTACCGTAAAGGGTTAGGGAAATCTCTTTTCTCCTCTCCCTTGTTGTGCTTTCAGCGCTGCTTGTGCTGAATTGGGGAAGAAAAGAAGCTTTGGCTCACTTAAGTGCTGGGCCGGTTGGGTCCACGGGTTCGATTTGGGTCCGGTTCGGCCTGTTCGGTCTAATTTTGGGCCGAAGTTTTCGAAATTAGTGTCAAAATTCTCGTTTTAATGAGCTCTATCCTAATTATATATAATATTCATATTTCTATTTTTTTATTAAAAATTAATTTATTGACTAATTATTTACTAATTTAACGGGGTTTACAACGCTGGAGAGTGATATGGGGTTGCTACTATGTAGAGGACGACATGATGGCTGCACTGCACGGAGTGCGACACAGGGTTGTTGATGCATGGAGAACGACAAGGCGGCTGCTGGTGCGTGAAGAACGACGGAGAGAGAGAGCGGCTACGAGGAAGGGAGAGGGTGAGGATAGGCTGCTGCTGTCCGCCTAGGAATTAGGAGTGAGGTTGTAATTTATTTTGTAGATTGGTATATAATGATGAAGAAAAATTTTTCAGATGTGTTCTTTTTGGTATGAACAAGGATAAGAGAGATTAGATTAGGGTTCATGAGCAATGAAGCAATTTTTTAATGTGTATGAATAATGAGATATATTTTAGTTTTAATTTTTAAATTGATTCTGATTTAAAATTATAAAACTAAAGTTAATTAAATTTTGACTAAATTAAAAAGATTAAGATATTTTTTGTTTATTGTTTAAAAAATCCATTCCAAATTTAATGTAAATCAAATTCCAAAAAACTCTCTTTCATTATTACATTCATAATTTTATAATTTTTTTTTCAAATAAAAATTTTAAATTATGATATTTTTAATCCTAAAAAGTCTCAAATTATCTCAATACATTTTATAAAGGAGAAAGTATGAGAAGCCAATAAATTTAGTGTACAATGTGTACAATAGGGGTAAAATTAAAATTAATATCAAATGATAAATAAATAATTAATTCTTAATAATTACCAATTTGAGATTCAAAATAAATAAGGATTTGCAACGATTACGTAAACCCCAAAAACGGCCTCCTTCTCCCCATCTGATGTGATTGCCTTTTCGCCTAGTCTCTTCCTCTCATCGGTGCCGCGCTGCCACAGACACTAGCCGCCGTCGCCCATAACTCACGCCGACATGCGCACCACGAACGCTCAGCGTCACCATCGCGCAGCCCAAGACCGCCATGGCCGCCGCCGCCTTCAAAGACGTCGCCTCCCCCTACATAGGTATAGGTCCAAGATCAACGTAGGATAACACAACAATAATTGTGCAAGAAATTAGTTTAGTCCATGATGCTCCTGTTTTTGTACATGCAAACGTAGCCCACTTCAAAAATGTCCTGTGGCCAACTTGGCTTTTTTGGATTTTGCTTTCCGTACATCTTCAAAGTATATACATCAACGGATGAATTTAGATGTTGGATGTTCAATTCATTAGGTATGTAGATGACTATTTTAATTTTTAATTGGATGGTTATTTTGTTTGATTCAGTTTAAGTATATACAATTAATAAATGCTGGATGGTAATTTCACTAGGTAGTCGGATGATTATTTTAATAACTACGTGGATGGTTGTTTAATGGCCGGTGAGAGAACTTCTAATGCTGGAGAGGTAGGATGATTGATGAGGATGGGGTAGCAGACGTTGGGGGAGAGGTTGTTTGGATAAATTCTATTGATCAATTAGGGTTAGGATGGTTAATTTTTTGAAATAACTGTTTGGGTTTCTTTTTTATTGTATTGGGCCAAATTTAAAATCCATTGTACATATTGTCAAGATTCTTCATTGTTTCCCTAGCAAAGTTCATAAAATAAAGTAATAAATAATAAGTTAATATCAATTCATTGATTATAAAAATTTTGTGTTTAAAATTATAGATGTTATACATATAAAATTATGGATGTTAAATTAAAAAAAATTAACAACTTCTTATACAACTCATATTTTACATATAGACTATTACTGTTAGAAACAAGAGACTAACTGGAGAAAGAATTTATATATTATTGAGTTTATTCAAGTTGTCTGGAATGAAACAATATAAAAGGGTATTTATAGGTGCTAAGAGAATCAAAATAATAAAGACGTAATATCCTATAATAAATATTCAGATATGCTACATAATTCTAATCAATGCTAATTGATCCTAATATATTGTAACATCCCCCTCAAGTTTGAAACAAATTTAAAATAATGAAATAAAAAAATGCATAAACTAATAGAACGGGTGCAGACAGAATTGACGGAAGGAAGCACAGATGAAACTGCCGCTGTCTGAAGAAAGCGCAGATGGAAATACCGCTGTCTGAAGAAAGCGCAGACGAAACGGCCGCTGTCTGAAAGAAACACAAACGGAATTGCTACAAAGAAACGCAGATGGATCTGCCACGAGAAAACACAAATAGAACTGCTGGAAGAGTGGCCAACTGCCGAAAAATTGTTGAAAATATGGCGAACTGCTGGAAAACTGCTGAAAAAGTGACAAAGTGTAAAGAGATGACAAACTATCGGAAGGTGACGAAAATATATGGTTTCTCCATGAGAATAAGAAAGTAGTGAATGAACTAGTCGGTTAGGTGAGAAAGCATCAAAGCATTGACAAAAGATGAGGAAAAAAATGGCACGAAAGAAAAATATGAAAAATACAGTGATTTCATCAGAAGAAAAGCAACATATCCTCCTCAAGGAGGAAATCATGGCTCTGATACAATGTTAGAAACAAGAGACTAACTGGAGAAATGATTTGTGTATTATTGAGTTTATTCAAGTTGTCTGAAATGATACGATCAATGTTATCAGAACCGGACCGAACCGTCCGATCGGACCAGAAATCCGATGAACTAGTGACAGAATTAGTCTGGGTGAGCTTTCTGACCGGATGAGGAAGCGAACCGAAAAGACTCGGTTTGAACCGTTCGGGTTTGACCAAAACAGGTGAACCGGCGGGTTTCATTTAACCCAAACCGCTTCGAACCCTTTTATTTTTTTCCTTCACTTGAAACGATGTCGTTTCGATTAAAATTAAAAAAAAAATAAACTGAGCTACTGAAAGGAAGAAATCTTAGCTCAAGCTTCCATCTCCTTTCCCTGTTTCCCTTTCCAAACCTTTTGGCCATGAGAGACCACCTGAGAGCTGAGAGCCTGAGAGTCTAAGACAGAGAGTGTGAGAGTGTGAGAGAGACCCATTCAGCCAGCGCGGCAGCGCCACCTTACCCGGCTCACCGTGCTCGTAGGAGGCAACCGCACCAGTGCACCACCCACCACAGCCAAGAAGCACCTCCATCGAAGATTCGAACGTCGTCGGCTCCTGTGTGTCTGTCGCCTCCTACTACTACTACTGCTCGTTACCTACTGATCGTCGCTTCCTGCTATTGCTACTATTCGTCACATCCGATCTCCCTCTTCTCTACTTATCCCTCCAGGTATGAATTTTTTATTTTTTTAAAGTTAGTTAGGATTTCAAATTTTTAATCATTTAGTCCTTTAGTTAGAATTAAAGGATTTCAAATTAGTTAGGATTTCAAATTTTTTAATAATTTAGTTCTTTAATAATTTTTTTTTTTTAAAGTTAGTTAGGATTTCAAATTTTTTTCATTATGTATGTTGATTTCTGTTTAATTTCTGTTAGAATTTAGATTGTTAATTGTTCAGTTTTTTGTAACATATTATTGTTATATATGTTGATTTCTGTTTGATCTCTTTTGATTGTTGATTTATGTTTAATTTCTATTCAGTTTGTTGATTATCCATTGTTGTTAGATTGTTGATTGTTGATTATCTGTTATATATGTTGGTTGCTGTTGTATATTATTCTTAGTAGTTAGTGGATTGTTGTTGTACATTATTCTTGGAGATTAGTCATTTAGTCCTGGTTGATTAGGAATTTAGGATGACTTCATCAAATACACCATCAGAAACACCAATTTCTCAGGAACAATGATCAACTCCTTATCCAACAATTGGAACCCAAAAAAATAGTAACAGAAGAAAAACTGATCCTGCATGAGGCCATTGTAAACAAGTTATGGATAAAGGAAAAACTATTCTGTTATGTATTTATTGCAAGAAGCTTATTAATGGTGGAGGAGTTACCGAGTTAAGCATCATTTTGCTAGAAAAAGCGGAGATATTTAGGCATGTCGAAAGGTGCCAGCTGTGGTGAGACACCAATTCAATCAAAACATTGAAGATCTTCGAACCAAGAAAAGGAAAACTCAAAAAGAATATGCAGAAAGTTATAATGCTTGTGATGAAGTTGAAAGGGAATTTGATGAGATTGAATGTAATGAGATGCGACAACAACAAACATCAAGACTTCCAGCACCTAGCTCTAGAAAAGAAAAACAACTCAAGGGATTACAATCTTTTTTTCCACCGGCAGTAACACTTGGAGCTCAACCAACTATCAAAAATGTTCTCCAAAGCAAAAAAATTGTAGAGAAGTGTGATATTGCTATTGCAGGATGGATGATGGATGATGGATGCCTCTGTGCCATTTAATCGGTTAATTCAGCTTATTATCAGCCGATGATCGATGCTATTACAAACATGGGTGTAGGGTATAAAGGGCCAAATTATGGAAGAGATTCGTGGATATTTATTGAGTAAATTGGTTGAAGATGTAAAGAAGATGATTGAAGATTATCGTGTGATTTGGAAACAAACTGGATGTACTATCATGGCCGATGGATGGACCATAGTTGTCAGAACCGAACCGGTGATCGAACCGATCAGGCTACTGGGTCACTGGGTCATTGGTTCAACCAGTGGGTCACTGGTTGAACCGGTTAACCCGGTCCCACATAAGTAAAATGTATAAAATAGCTAAAAGCCTAAAAACTTAAAAATTAACAGTTAAAAAATATATCTCCAATAACATTTTAATAAACATTAAATCTCAAATCCTAAAAATAAGTAGTAATCCGAGAATAAACATAAAATTTAGTACTATTAGTCTATTACATGAACAACTAAATTTAACATAATGAAAATAACAATTCATGGATTATATCCAAGGAGTAACTTCAAAGTCTGGATATCTATCTTCATCTGACAAATCTGGAGCTACATGTTGATTGGTTTCATTCTGATTTGCATTTTTCACAGAAGTATTATTAGCTTTACCATCATCTCGATCTTCTTCCAGATTCAATTCATCTAGCATTTCAATAATGTTTCACAAATCATAATCAATAATAAGGCAAAATATTTGGTTAAAGCATTACAAAATATCCCTAACAACAACATACCTAAATCATCTAAAGCTGATTGAAGAGACATATTTGCAAGATCATTCCGTAAAGCATCAACTTCTTCAGGAGTTAAAAATGGTGGTGAATCTTCCATTATCCATTCCGAATGATCCTCAAATGCATCAAGACAAATTGGATCATAACTTTGCTTTCTCATTTGAATCGAGTTGGAGCTGGACGAAGTATTTCTCGGCCGCCTGTGAACTGCCTCATCAAGTACAAAGGATGGCAGTGATTATAGATATACTTCGTAATCATTGAAGCTTGTGACACAGTTTCAGTCACTTCCACAAACTTTCCAATATCCTACAACATCAGATTAATACAATGTGCCGCACAAGGAGACCAATACAATCTAGGAAACTCTGATTCCAACAACCTTCCAGCAGCAACGTAATTTGCAGCATTATCCGTCACTACATGTACAACATTCTCAGGACCAACAAATAACACAACATCCCTAAGCAACTTAAACAAAGCCTCAGCAGTTTTCGAGATATGAGAAGCATCAACTGACTTTAGGAAAACAGTTCCTTTAGGACAATAAACCAAGAAATTAATTAAAGTACGCCTACAACGATCAGTCCATCCATCAGCCATGATAGTACATCCAGTTTGTTTCCAAATCACACGATAACCTTCAATCATCTTCTTTACATCTTCAACCAATTTACTCAACAAATATCCATGAACTCTTTGGTAATTTGGCCCTTTATACCCTGCACCCATATTTGCGATAGCATCGATCATCGGCTGATAATAAGCTGAATTAACCGCATTGAATGGCACAGAGGCATCCATCATCCATCTTGCAATAGCAATATCACACTTCTCCACAATTTCTTTGCTTTGGAGAACAATTTTAATACTTGGTTGAGCACCAGGTGTTGCTGCCGGTGGAAAAAAGGATTGTAGTCCCTTGAGTTGTTTTCCAACTCCCTTTCTAGAGCTAGGTGCTGGAATTCTTGATGCTTGTTGTTGTCGCATCTCATTACGTTCAATCTCATCAAATTCGTCATCACAAGCACCATAACTTTCTGCATATTCTTCTTGAGTTTTTCTTTTCTTGGTTCGAAGATCTTCAATGTTTTGGGAGAATTGGTGTCTCACCGCAGCTGGCACCTTTCGACATGCCTCAATATCTCTACCTTTTCCAGCCAAATGATGCTTAACCCGATTAATTCCTCCACCCCTAATATGCTTCTCGCAATAAATACATACCAGAGCAGTTTTTCCTTTATCCAAAACTTGTTTACAATGGCCCCATGCAGGATCAGTTTTTCCTCTGTTACTATTTTTTTGGGTTCCAATTGTTGGATCAGGAGTTGATCCTTGTTCCTGAGAAGTTGGTGTTGGTGTTTCTGATGGTGTATTTGATGAAGCCATCCTAAATTCCTAATCAACCAGGGTCCAGGACTAAATGACTAACAATACACAACAACAATCCACTAACTACTAACAATAATATCCAACAGCAACCAACAATTCACAATCAACAAACTGAAGTAATGAACAGAAATAAAAAAAAATCAAGAAACATGAGAGATCAAACAGAAAAAACATATGGAAGTGTTCATGTTCTCATCTGCCCATATACCAAAATCAAACAGAAATCAAACTATCAAACATTCAAACATATGTGAACCACCAATTAAAAAATTAACTTCAAAGTTCAAACATATGTAAACTATCAAACATGTTCTTATCTGCCCGCATACCATAATCATTAATCAATTAACTTCAAAAAATTAAAAAATTAAAAAAACTTACCTGCACGGATGGATCAGCGACGAGCGTCGAGCAGAGAAGAGGGACTGAGGGAGATCTGGATCGAGGAGCGACGAGGAGGCGACTTCAATGTTCAATCTTTGATGGATGGGGTGAGTCGCGCACTGCTCTGGATGCGGTGGTGAGGTGAGTGCCGCGTGGTTGAAGGCTTGAAGCTGACGGGGCGACGGGGCGACGAAGTGGCTGAAAGCTTGAAGCTGAAGCAGAGTAGGCGAGTAGCAGGGGATGGAGTCATGGCGCCATGGTGATGGTGATGGTGGTCTCTCAACTCTCAACTCTCAAGTCTCAACTCAAACCGTTTGGGTATGGGAGCATGCGAAGGGAAAGGGGGAAACAGGGGAAGGGGATGGAGGCTAGGGTTACAAAACGCAGCAGCTCTGCGCTTTTGTTTTTTTTTTTTAAAGAAACGACGTCGTTTTAAATCGCAAAAAAAAAATTTCGAACCGGTCCGGGTTAAACGAAACCCGCCGGTTCACCGGTTTTGATAAAACCCGGCCGGTTCAATACGGGTCTCGCCGGTTCAGTTCCTTCTTCGGTTGGATGACTCACCCGGACCGGTTATAGCATCGGTTCGCCGGTTTTCTGGTCCGACTAGCCGGGTCGGTCCGGTTCTGACAACACTGGGATGGACTGATCATTGTAGGCGTACTTTTATTAATTTCTTGGTTTATTGCCCTAAAGGAACTGTTTTCCTAAAGTCAGTTGATGCTTCTCATGTCTCGAAAATTGCTGATGCTTTGTTTAAGTTGCTTAGGGATCTTGTGTTATTTGTTGGTCCTGAGAATGTTGTACATGTAGTGACAAATAATGCTGCAAATTACATTGCTGCTGGAAGGTTGTTGGAATCGGAGTTTCCTAGATTGTATTGGTCTCCTTCTGTAGCACATTGTGTTAATATGATGTTGCAGGATATTTGGAAGTTAGAGGAAATGACTGAAATTGTGTCACAAGCTTCAATGATTATGAAGTATATCTATAATCATTACCATCCTTTGTACTTGATGAGAAACTTCACTGGCAGACAAAAAATACTTCGTCCAGCTCTAACTCGATTTGCCATTAATTTCATTGCTTTGCAAAGTATTTTGGCTAAAAATGATGCATTGAGAGCTATGGTGACATCTAGAAAATGGACAAGCTCAGCTTACTCTAAAGAAGCCAAAGCCAAAAAGTTTGTGGATCAAGTCTTAGATTCTAAATTTTGAAATCAATGCACTGATATTGTTAAGCTTATGAAGCCACTTGTTTGTGTATTGCGTATTGTGGATAGTGAAGATAGAGCTGCAATGGGTTTCCTTTATCAAGTTATTTATAAGGCTATGGAAGAGATAGTGAAGATGTTTCAAAAAAGAAAGAAGGTTGTTGATCCTTATTTAAAGATTTTAGATTCACGTTGCGGTTCACAACTTCGAAAAAACCTTCATGCTACTGGTTATTGGTTAAATCCAGCTTTTCGATTTAATGCTGGTGAATTTGAAAAGCACAAGCAAACAACTTCTGGCCTACTAGATGTCATTGAGAGATATGCTTACGATGATGCAGATTTAAATTCTAAATTGACAAATGAGATGAGAATATTTAAGAATGCTAAAGGATACTTTGGAAGACAGTCTACAATACGCGAGCGACGTACAGTGATGCCTGGTAAATTTTTTATTGAAATTAGTCTTTTATGATTGTGATATATTTATGATTTAATTTTTATGAATGTAATATATTATTCCTTTTTATGTTAAGATCAATGGTGGGAATCTTATAGATGTGGAGCACCAAACTTGTAAAATTTAGCGATTCGTCTTTTGAGTCAAATTTGTAGTTTTTCAGGTTGTGAGCATAATTGGAGTATTTTTTAACACATTTACTCAAAGAAAAGGAATCGGTTAGAGCATCAAAAGCTTAATAATTTTGTTTATGTTCATTACAACTTAAGGCTACAATAAAGGTACTTTTCATTATTCTTTCTTGAAAGCATTATTTTAAATTTTTAGTCATAATAAGAATAATCAAGTTAATTGATAATATAAGAATCGAATGAGAAAGCAAAGTTATGATCCAATTTGTCTTGATGCATTTGAGGATCATTCGGAATGAATAATGAAATATTCAACACTATTTTTAACTCCTAAAGAAGTTGATGCTTTACGAAATAATCTTGCAAATATGTCTTTTCAATCAGCTTTAGATGATTTGGGTATATTTTTGTTAGGGATAATTTTCTAATGCTTTAACCAAATGTTTTGCCTTATTATTGATTATAACTTGTGAAACATTATTAAAATGCTAGATCAATTGAATCTGAAAGATGATCGAGATGATGATGAAGCTAATAATAATTCTATGAAAAATGCAAATCAGAATGAAATTAATCAGGATGTAGCTCCAGATTTGTCAGATGAAGAAAGATATCCAGACTTTGAAATTACTCATTGGATATAATCCATAAATTGTTATTTTCATTGTGTTAAATTGAGTTGTTTATGTAATAGTACTAATAAATTTTATGTTTATTTTCGTATTACTTATTTTTATGATTTGAGACTTAATGTTTATTAAAATGTTATTGGAGATATATTTTTTTAATTGTTAATTTTTAAGTTTTTAGCTATTTTATATGTTTTACTTATATGGGACTGGGCTAACCGGTTCAATCAGTAACTCACCGGTTGAACCAGTGACCCACCGATTGAACCAGTGACCTAGTGATCTAGTAACCTGACCGGTTCGATCACCGGTTTGGTTCTGACAACTATGGATACAATATAAAAGGGTATTTATAGGTGTTAAGAGAATCGAAATAATAAAGACGTAATATCCTATAATAAATATTTAGATATGCTAAATAATTATAATCAATGCTAATTGATCCTAATATATTCTAACAATTAAAAAATAAAATATAAAATATAAAATATAAACAAAAATTAAAAAATATTTTTTTTAAAATAATTATTAACTCATCATATTAAAATCAGTAAATAAGCATACATATAAATATTAAATAAAAAATATTAAAATAATTAAAATCATGACCTATTAGTGCACATACAAGATAATTTGAAGAATACAATAAGACACATAATTTAAAATTTGGTAATATTAATTATAAAAATTTATTAATTATGAACATCATATATATAAATTATGAATGTTATGAGTACGAAATTATAAATGTTATTAATATGAAATTATGAATGTTATGTTTTATTTATGCAATAACTAAAAAATAATATGTGTATGAATATAATAACTAATAAACATTAATTTAATTTTTGGATGTTAGTTACATATAATTATAAATATTATGTGTATTTATGAATGACATAATCACAAATCTACAAATGATATTCTATATCTCATTGTCTCTGTTGTGATTTTTCATATTCTTAAACTATGTTAAAAATTTTAGCATAAACATCGTGTGTGTTAAGATCAAATTTAAATGTCATACTATTTAAAATGATAATTACGACTGATTGTGAATTTCTTTAGCCTATCCCGACCAAAATTAAACCAAAAAAGTTTCAAACTTTCAATTGCACTAAACTCGTAATTTTTGCTCTTAAATATTGAAGTTTCTGATTGTCAGATATATTAAAATCATGCTTTTTTCCTCTTAAACGTAGAGGTCTTATACGTTACATAAATTGCTTTTAATAATAACGAAGTGATACAATAAATTAGTGGTTATGACAATCATTATAATTAACGTCAATTAAGGACTATTATTATTATAATTTCTTGTTATTATTATTATTAGTCTTTATGACAATTGTAAATATAAATATTAAGTTATAAAAAAAACATTAATATAT
>NC_029787.2:4206998-4207453 GCF_000816755.2 Arachis ipaensis | reverse complement strand
CATATTTCAATATGTTCATTGCTGTATATATACCATTGTGTTTGGTCTTTGCATTAAACTATTAATTTTTCAAAGGAAATCGATGATATATTCTATAAAAAAAAATGTCTAGTAAAAGATTTCTTTGGACAGGTCACAGGTGTATATATGAAGATTTTAGAGGAAGTCTGTCACAAACAATACCCAAGCATCTCTCTAATCTAAATATGTAATCGAGTTGGTCCGAAAGTTGCCGACGAGACCCGAAACCGGATATTCCAATTATAAAAAGAATCGGATTTAGTCGAAAAACAGGATCCAATGTAATATCTCATGAAGAAAAGTATAAATAAACAATTTTAACCAGTAAACTTTAAATAATTATAACTAATAATTATTAATTTTATATTTAAAAAAAATAAAATTTAAATAATTACTAATTAATAATAATTAATTAATATAAAAAATAAGAAGGC
>NC_029787.2:4202894-4206397 GCF_000816755.2 Arachis ipaensis | reverse complement strand
TTCAAGAGTAAATAAACGCACGTTATTCAACCACTTTCTATTTCCAAAGCGCGTTACTCACCATGCATTATAAACGACTCTTCTTCTTCTTCCTCCGTGAAAACGAGTTTCTTGCCAAATTTGAAGATAATGAAACTTCATAAATACACCCAAACGATTACAGAAATACACTCAAACGATTACAAAAATACATCCAAAGAATTACATAAATACACCCAAACGGTTACAGAAATTCACCCAAACGATTATAGAAATACACCAAAAGGATTACAAAAATATACCCAAAGGATTACAAAAATTTCACCTAAAGGATTTAAGAAATACACCCAAAATTCGTTGAAGTACACCTTATGCATAATTCAGAACTCTTTCTCTTTCTCCTCCTCATCTTCTGCTGCTTCTTCTTTTTCAAAAACGATTTCAGAGCTTGATGTCAAAAAACAATGGAAATCGAGAATAATGAAGAAAGAAAACAGAGAGAAAAGCACGTAAATGAAGAAGGAGAAAGAGAAAGCAAGAAACGAAAGAAAAAAAGAAGAAGAAGAAGAAGAAGAGGAAGAAGAACGTGCAGCAAGAAGAAGAAGGTGCAGTGAAAACGTACAGTAACGGTTGAAGAAGGAGAAAGAGAAGGCAAGAAACGAAAGAAAAGAAGAAGAAGAAGAGGAAGAAGAACGTGCGTAAGAAAAAAAAGAAGATACACTTATAAATACTTGTATAAATGAACGAGAGGTGACGGATTTGAACTTTTTTTTTTTTTTTGGTCACGAGAAAAGAAGAGTTAAAAGCTTGGATATTAAAAAAGAAGCCACAAGGGATTGGAAGTTGGAACCCAGAAGCCAGAGGCTAAAAGGAACTAAGGTAGTATAGGAAAAGTATAGCAGTCTTAGTAGAAATTTTCTACAAAAGGCCCAAAAGTTGTAGCTAACATGTAATAGCCATTGTCAGATTTAAATCTAAATTGTCGGCCCAAAAGAAAAATTTTAATGGCGGTGGAGCCAGACTAAAATAAATTAAAACACTAGGATTTGCCAGTAATAGATTTGGCTCAACCTAGGTAAACACCCCAATGCTTTGATAAGGGACATGGTATTTTGAAAAAAGAAAAACTGGAAAATTTATTTTCTAAATATATATATAAAAGACAATAGATGCTATGATTGCCTAGTTCGAAAAAATCTGAATTTTAAACCAGAATTTCACTTTTGGGATGTACTTCCAATGAAGGTCATTAGATTATTAGTTAATGATAAACAAGGGATTTCCTTATCCTATTTAGTTTGTATAGTTCTTCTTTTTGGATAACTTGTGTATGCAGTAATTCATTGGCTAACAATAGATCCTGAAATTCAGATCTACAGCGAATTAGTCATTAGTCTGTTGGATTGAAAATACTGTTGACCAAAAAAAAAAAAAGAATTTGGGTCCTTCTGTTCTTTGTCTGAACAGTGGTTAGTTCTAGTTTTCCAAAATATATTGTTGTCTATTTTTAAATGTTTTCGTGGCCCAGCACTTTTTATTTATGGACTTTAATAAAAAAACCGATTGAAATTGATTTTCTTATTTCTTTTCAATTGATCTTATAAAATATGATATCCTACCTTACAACTACAAGATTTAAATGACATTAAGAAAAATTCCCAAAAAAGAAAAGAAACCGTATGAGAAGATCCAATTTTGAGAATAAACTCCAATTGAACCAAGAAAATTCTCTAAATTGAAATAGTGAACAGGAAGAAGTATTATGATTTATTTAATAGATTGGCTACGGTATGGCTTACATAAACATTTTTATTTTTCAAGAAACATCATTTATAACCTTAATAATTAACT
Organism: Arachis ipaensis; assembly: GCF_000816755.2. Classification (NCBI taxonomy): domain Eukaryota; kingdom Viridiplantae; phylum Streptophyta; class Magnoliopsida; order Fabales; family Fabaceae; genus Arachis; species Arachis ipaensis. The sequence goes on along the minus strand of NC_029787.2, from coordinate 4,204,567 downwards.
TCCACATCCATCCCCAACTTCATGTACGATTTGGCCACAAAAGTTGGCACAAATTTTGGCCACATGAAATGTAATCTTAAACTCTTACTCTCATCAGTCATCACATGAACCCCTTGAATGTTTTGCTATGACAAGGTAACCCCAAACAAGTAAGTAGTTCCCTCGGAAGAAACCAAACCACAGACTTGAAAACGAAAATCCACTTTATATGGGTAATGCTAGGGAGACAAAAAATACAGCCAGAATTTATTTTATTTAGTCTTTATTAATTGTTGCAACAATTAATAAATGCTAAATAAAGTAAGTTATGGCTGTTTTTAGCTAATTTTCTTTATTTACCAAACATTTTCGCTTTATATATATTTGGGATGCATTTTCATCTTCTTTATTTTTCTTACACCATTACATGGTTTTTGTTTCTTATTGTATCATCGGGGGTTAACGACTAATTTGTTACCAAGTCTGATAAGTTCTATTTAAAAGTCTGTAACTAATAAATTGATGCATAAACAAAATAAAATTTAAATATCGATATTTAATTAAACAGACAAATAAAATAATTATTTGATCAAATCTAGCCGGTTACACAAGAATTACTTATATCCTTAATAAATATGATTTCATTAAAGAAACTACTTTCTCATGAAGTAATAATTACTATGATAATCAAAACGTTTCAATAATGTTATATATATACTATTAAAAAGAGTTTGTAGAAATTGTTAGCAATAGCTTAAAAATAAATTTGACAAAATATATACAACAAAGTTACTCGATAAAATAAGTTATGCGTTACATAAGATTAGAGAAATTAAAAGTAACATAATAATAAAAGGGGCTAATTCATAAACGAAATTAAAACCCAATACAATCCTATGTATATATGATTTGGTAATGACGAAAAGAGAGTTTATAATGTTATAAGACCATAGACATATAAGAAATATTAAAGATCTCTAATCTAGAGCCATGGACCACTATACTACCATAGTTACGTAGCTTTCTTATTAAAACCAAAAGCTGTCTCTTTTCCCATCTCCTTCAATTCACGCAACAGGCATAGGCCACAGCTGTCACAATGTGTCAATTGTATTCGAGATTAATAGTCAAATTCGTCCTTTAAAATATGATTTGTTCTTTAAATTTGTTTTTAAAAGATTTTATCAATTGAATTAATTCTTCAAAAATTATGAATTAATCATTTTCGTCCTTCAGTTACTCAACTAATAATTTTCATAAACAATTGATGATATAAAATATTAACTCACATTATACATGACACCTAACTTAGCATATCTAATTAGACACCGAACAAATATATTTATAAAATTTATTAATTTAGTGTCGTTAGGTTATATTAGAATTAGGATTTATATAATTGGAAAAATGGTTACTAAATTGATAGTTTTTTATAAACATATTTCTTCAGCGTCCAATTCGACATGTTAGGTATTATATATGCTATCAGTTAATGTTTATATCATTAATCATTGACGGAAACTATTAATTGAGTGATGAAAGGACAAAATTAATTAATTTATAATTTTTGAAGAATTAATTTGATTGATAAAATATTTTAAAGACGAAATTTAAAAAAGGACCCATCTTTTAGAAACTAATTTAACTATTAACCCATTGAATTCACTTCAAGAAAAAATAATAATAATAGTATG
>NC_029787.2:4199391-4202625 GCF_000816755.2 Arachis ipaensis | reverse complement strand
TATTAAATATTTAAATGTGTTGTAATAAGAATATATATACAAATATTTATCGGGCACGAATTAACTCACACATTAAGATTTAATTTTTAAAAGGGTAATTATATATAATGATGTCTCTAGAAAGATTCTATCTAATAATTCGGCTATAATAATAACTTGTAATGGTAGACTTTCCATAAAGCTAGAGACGCATATAAGAGAGGCATATATATTATAGATTTTTGTATAAAAAAAGAAAGGTATAGTACGTAGTAGTTGTTGGCATTAAATATGGGTGATCACATGAAATAAAAATCCTACGTCAAATAAAGGGAAAGGTTCAGAAGAACATGCTACTAGTATACATAGATGACTCCTTCATTCATTAACTAAAAGATGGTTTGGACTTATTACTCTAACAAGAATATTAGACCACTTTGAGTAAATAGTTTAATTAAATTTTTTTAAAGAAATAATTCNCCCTTTTATAGTCACGGATTCCTTGCTAGCTTTTTCTCAAGAGAAATTTTTAGGAGTTAACATTACCGTGTTAATATTATATATTATCCCTCCCAGAAAATTTTATAGATTTTACGTTTTTTTCTTTTTGTTCAAAATCACATATATATGTTATTAAAAGGACTCATATTATGAGTTATGAGCCTTCCACAAACGCATCGAATGAGAGATATTTGTTTAGGTTTGGAGTGAGATATTTGTCAAAAACAAGCTTTATGATGATAGCTCTCTCTCTATATATGCGTGGGATAATTCGATGTTGATTGATGTGTATATGAAAATAAATCACCACCCTTTTTCCCATAATAGATAGTTGTAATTATAAAATCTCCTATAATATCTTTCGATGAAGGTGCAAACTCAGGTGCACTCGACTTCACGTGAAGTTGATATATAATTAAAAGTCATTAAATGATTTAACTGATTTGACTAAATTTTTATCTAACGACTCTCAACTATTAACTTCACGTGAAGTCGACTGCACCTGAATTTTCACGTCCGATGAATCCTTCTGCATAATAGAAGTAATGGATATTAATTCACACTTCTTAAAAGTGTACATATATATTTGTTACATTTACTTTAATTATAAAACTTTATTTATTAAATAATTAGTATATGTATTTGCCTATTGGAGTTGAACATAAGATGACTGCTGGCTATAGTAATCAACATGCAAACGTTAATATATATATATATGATCGATAATTTTTTCAAAGTTTATATATGTAATGTAAAGCTCAAAAAGGAGTAGTGTTAATTAGACTATCGTTGAACATTATTAATTAAAAAACGGGATGCAATTCCATTCTTATCCGCATCAATACTAATCAATTCTCTATTTTTCTTACTAATCAATTCTATTCTCTATATGATGAATTAAGAATGGAACGAGGGGATATATATAGTACATAAGATTTTAAAGGGAGATCGTTTCAAATAAGTGTCATACCTATATATTCCTTATCGATGAGCATTTCTAATAAACTAAAGAAAAGTGAAAAATTTTTTTGACACAAAAGAAAAGTCAAATTAAACCATAATAATTAATACATATGACCAATTAATAATAGTATAGTGACTAATGAGGCGAAAATATATCTATTCTCTAAATGACAACTTGGGAGGGTGACTAATATTAATTAGGCAATAGCTAAGGCTTGTTAAGCGAGTTGCCAACTTGGTTGGATGGATGTGTGAGTTGTGAGTGCCCTATTTATGGCCATGTCGTCTTAATACATATATACCATATATACCTAGGAATTAGGAACTTCATATATAGTGACTTACAACGACATGCATGCATGCATGCATGCATTCAAGCTAGTCTTTTCAATCATAATCGTTGTTAACATATGTTACGGCCTGGCCCAAAACTCGCACGGGTCGACCCGACCCGAGTTTTCGCCGGCCCGATGGCTCGCCCTCCACCCGACCCGAACACGTGTCCTGTACGGCTTGTGCACAGCCGTGTGACAACACCCTCGAGAGTGTGGGCCTGCCCACTGGAAGGGCCCACTACTGACATGTATATAAGGGGAGACTGGCTCTCCCCCCAAGGTACGTGACATTCACACATCATTCCCTCTCCGCCTGCACATATTCTGACAAGGGCGTCGGAGTGTCTTTGCAGGTGGCACCCCCCCTTTTTCTCATCAGAAGTGCTCGGGACCTCGCTCACCCGGAACCAGGAAACCACGGCCAGACGAGCTCCTCCACCATCCGAAGCATTGACCTCGGGATCCTAACCCGAACCGTCCGGTACCCGACCTACCGAACAATATTTAAGTCGTTGTCTTTAGAATCTCGTGAGTGGGGTTTTGAAAAGAGATGGAAATGAATCCCCTTCGGGGGGACGGGTGACAACCACGCCAGGATAATGCAAGAACTACGCCACAGAATGCAAGACTTAGAGCGCAGATTAGCAGAAAGAGAGCGCGACCAACGCTCCCCAGAGCGGAGCCCCACCCGTTCCCGTTCGAGAAGCCGCTCGAGGCGCACGCCGAGCCCCCATTGCGAGTCGGAGAGCACTGAGGAACGGATACGCTCCAGAAGAAGAAGCCGCGACCCCATTATCTACGCCCGACACGAAAGGCGGCGCGCGTCGAACAGAGGCGACGAGGAACGTCACCGCGAGAACAATGAGTCGAGAAGAACTGCCCGAGGACCTGTCATAATAGGAGCGACCCCTTTCCACCGCTCAGTACTCGAGGTCCGATTACCAAAACATTTTGACAAACCGACAGACATGAAGTATGACGGAACACAAGACCCTCTAGAACACTTGACGGCCTTCGAGGCCAGGATGAACCTAGAAGGGGTGGGAGACGAGGTCAGATGTCGCGCTTTCCCGGTCACCTTAGCGGGCCCGGCAATACGGTGGTTTAACAACCTCCCGCAAGGCTTGGTGACCCAATTTACCGACATCAGCCGCGCCTTCTTGGCTCAGTTCACAACTAGGATTGTCAAAGCCAAACACCCAATCAATTTGCTGGGGGTGACACAGAGACCCGGAGAGCCGACCAGGAAATACCTGGACCGTTTTAATGACAAGTGCTTGGAAATTGACGGTCTGACGGACTCAGTGGCAAGTTTGTGCTTAACGAACGGGCTGTCAAATGAGGATTTCAGGAAACACCTCACCACGAAGCCCGTCTGGACGATGCAAGAGATCCAGTGCGTGGCCAAAGAATACATTAATGACGAGGAAGTCAGCCGGGTCGTGGCTGCCAATAA
>NC_029787.2:4197507-4199071 GCF_000816755.2 Arachis ipaensis | reverse complement strand
GGTGACGACCACGGTCTCACGGTGGTAAACGTGGTGACGGCCAGGAATACCGCCCCGAGGTCGAAATCGGCGCAGAAGAAAGATGCCAAGGTCTTAGCGATCTCCGCCCCACCTGGTAGAGGTCTTAAGGGTCTCCCACCTATCTCTTTCGGCCCGAAGGACCAATGGTTCGACGAAGCGCCGGAAAGTCCGCCCATGGTCATCACGGCTAGGGTCGGAACTGGCCTCGTCAAACGAATCCTGGTAGACACGGGGGCGGACTCAAACATCATGTTCCGGAACGTTTTCGATGCCCTGGGATTGAGAGATTCCGACCTGACGACCCACCAACACGGTGTGGTAGGGTTAGGAGACCACTTCATAAAGCCGGACGGAATCATCACACTCCCGACCTCTGTGGGACAAGGGCAAAGACGAAGGACAATCATGGCAGACTTTGTAATATTACGAGATTCAACGGCCTATAACATCATCCTGGGGAGAAAGACGATTAACGACCTGGGGGCAGCTATCAGTACGAAACTACTGGTGATGAAGTTCATCACCGATGACGGATCCGTGGGATCCCTCCGGGGCGACTTGGAAACGGCAGTCGCTTGCGACCATGCCAGCCTTTCTCTCAGAAAAAAATCAAAGGAGGCGTCAGGAGTTTTCCTGGCCGACCTGGACGCCAGGGTAGACGACAAACCCAGACCAGAGCCAGAAGGAGACTTGGAGAAGTTCAGAGTCGGCGAGGAGCACGATAAGTTTACATTCATAAACAGGAACCTCCCGCACGAAATAAAGGAGCCTTTGATGGAGATGATCAGGGCTAACGCCGACCTCTTTGCCTGGACGCCTGCCGACATGCCAGGAATAGACCCCCAGCTCATGTCACACCACCTGGCCGTAAAGACAGGAGCCAAACCAGTGTCTGAGGGACCTTAACGATGTTTTCTCGTCCCTACGACAACACGGCATGAGGCTTAATCCACTCAAATGCGCGTTCGCCATGGAGGCCGGAAAGTTCCTGGGCTTCATGATCACTCAAAGAGGAGTGGAAGCCAATCCCGAAAAATGCCAGGCTATCCTTCAAATGAAGAGCCCGGGTTGCATCAAAGACGTCCAAAGACTCGCTGGGAAATTGACAGCTTTGTCCCGTTTCCTCGGCGCATCGGCGGCAAAGGCCATACCTTTCTTCAACTTAATGAGAAAGGGAGTGACGTTCGAATGGACACCAGCATGCGAAGAAGCATTCAACCACTTCAAGCAAATCTTGGCGGCACCACCGGTCCTCGGGAAACCCAGAGCCGGAGAACCACTCTACCTCTATCTATCAGTAACCGAGGAAGCGCTTGCCGCGGTCCTCGTCACAGAAGAAGCGAGGACACAACAGCCCGTCTACTTCGTGAGCAGGGCATTCCAGGGACCAGAGCTGAGGTACAGCAAACTGGAGAGAATGGCGCTGGCACTCCTGGTATCCTCCCGAAGGTTAAGACAATACTTCCAAAGTCACCGTATAGTTGTAAGGACAGATCAGGCGATTCGGCAAATATTGCAAAAACCTGATTTGGCTGGAAGGATG
>NC_029787.2:4196035-4197470 GCF_000816755.2 Arachis ipaensis | reverse complement strand
TAAACGGAAGCTACCAAGCCCGGGACCCCCTCCTCCAAAAGTACTTGGAAAAGGTTAAGCAAATGATGAGCCAGTTCCAGGAGGTCGTCATCCAGCACGTTCCAAGAGAAAAGAACACACGAGCAGACCTTTTGTCGAAGCTAGCGAGCACAAAGCCAGGATCGGGTAACCGGTCGCTCATCCAGGGCATGGTGAAGGAACCAACGGTCGCCCTCCACCTGACGGGGGCGAGCCCCTCATGGCTGGACCCCATTACCACCTTCCTGGAACTCGGCAAGTTACCCGAAGATGAGAAGGAGGCCAAAGCTTTAAGAAGGGAGGCGGCCAGATACGCAATCATACAAGGACAACTATTCAAAAAGGGACTCAGCCAGCCCTTATTGAAGTGTTTGCACCCCGACCAAACGGACTACGTGCTTAGAGAAGTCCACGAAGGGTGTTGCGGACATCACATCGGGGGCAAAGCCCTAGCAAGGAAGCTCGTCCGAGCAGGATACTACTGGCCAACAATGATGAAGGACGCGAAGGAATTTGTCACAAAATGCACAAGGTGTCAACAAAACGCCAACTTTCACAAAGCACCAGCCTCCGAGCTAAGCTCGCTAACGACTACGCGTCCTTTTTCACAATGGGGAGTCGACCTCCTGGGACCCTTCCCGGTCGGCCCAGGACAAGTCAAATACCTCATTGTAGCCATTGACTACTACACCAAATGGGTAGAGGCCGAACCACTAGCCACCATATCGTCCTCCAACTGCCGGAAGTTCATGTGGAAGCAGGTGATAACCCGTTTCGGCATCCCAGAAGTCGTTATCTCGGACAATGGAACCCAGTTCACCGACAAGAAGTTCATGGAATTCCTCTCTAGCCTGGGGATAAAGCAAAAGTTTTCCTCAGTAGAACACCCCCAAACAAACGGGCAGGTAGAGGCCGCAAACAAAGTCATCCTTCTTGGTCTAAAGAAGCGCCTAGACAGCAAGAAGGGAAACTGGGCCGACGAACTCCCCTCCGTCTTATGGTCCTACCGGACAACCGAGCAAAGCGCCACGGGGGAAACCCCCTTTCGCCTAACATACGGGGTCGACGCGGTGATACCAGTCGAAATCGGCGAACCAAGCCCCCGACTACTCCTCGCGGGCATGAGCGAAGCGGTTGAGAAAGACCTGATCGAAGAAACAAGGGAGATGGCTCACCTAACAGAAACGGCGCTGAAACAAAGAATAGCCCTGCGTTACAACGCACGAGTCCTCAAACGAGACTTCGAAGAAGGGGACCTCGTCCTACGACGCAACGACATCGGCGCCCCGACCCCAGGAGAAGGCAAGCTGGCGGCAAATTGGGAAGGTCCCTACAGGGTAAGGGAGGTACTCGGCAAGGGCGCTTACAAACTCGAAAAACTTGACGGCAAGGAAATACCCAGAACATGGAACGCAAG
>NC_029787.2:4181479-4188981 GCF_000816755.2 Arachis ipaensis | reverse complement strand
GAAACCCCCTTTCGCCTAACCTATGGGGTCGACGCGGTAATACCAGTTGAAATCGGCGAACCAAGCCCCCGACTACTACTCGCGGGCATGAGCGAAGCGGTTGAAAAAGACTTAATCGAAGAAACAAGGGAGATGGCTCACCTAACAGAAACGGCGCTGAAACAAAGAATGGCCCTGCGTTACAACGCAAAAGTCCTCAAACGAGACTTCGAAGAAGGGGACCTCGTCCTACGACGCAACGACATCGGCGTCCCGACCCCAGGAGAAGGAAAGCTGGCGGTAAATTGGGAAGGCCCCTACAGGGTAAGGGAGGTACTCGGCAAGGGCGCTTACAAACTTGAAAAACTGGACGGCAAGGAAATACCCAGAACATGGAACGCAAGCAACCTAAAGAGGTTCTACTCCTGACCCACCGGCTCAACGACCAGAGAGCCTAGCCGGAGAGTTAGTATTCGCCCTATCCACATGTTAATTCAACTTGTTTACTTACCTTGTCAAATACTTACCCAACTGTCGAGTAATTTTTACTTGTTCAAATTTTTTATCTTTCGTTAAAACTCTCTTACTTGATATCTGTTCCTCGTGACCAAAATCTAAAACGGCACCCCGGGACTGATCACCCCGGGAGCCAGACGGCTCATGGGCCTCAACCAACTCAACGACTACGCGACCGAACCGGTCCGAACTACTACCAAATACGAAAACGGCAAGACGGGCACAAGACTAAGCCCGCCCAGATTAAACGGTAGCACGAAAACGACAACACGACAAAATAATGAAACGATGATAACTAACAAAGCATCAAAACGTGCAACGAACACGTAAAATTGTTCAAAGCAAACAAAACGACAAAGCATCAACAGGTTGTTCGACAAATACATTACAAAATATCCTAAGTTATAAGACCTCACTTCCTCGGCATATCGACAATTTTCCCGTCCTGGATAGTCTTAAAAACACCAATTGACGAGATCTCGAAATCGGGAGCAGCAATCTTCAGCTGGGCCTTCAGGGCATCCTCGGTCATCAAGATGGCACTCTTCCCTTGCTCCTTGGCCACCTTAAGCTTCTTCTTAAGATCAACGGCCTCTGCCTTAGCGGCCTTCGCTTCCGAAATGGCCTGCTCCCGTTCCTTTTCCAAAGCGACAACTCGACCCTGAGCGGCGTTCAGTTGATTTTCTAGTGTCATCTCACGCTCAAGAAGCCGAGCCACGGTCTCATCAGACGCCTTCAGCCTCTCCGCAACAAACGACGACTTCTCCTCGGTGGCATTAAGCTTTCCCCCCATCTCGGACAGCTGACCCTGGAGGAGCTCAACTTGAGCCTTAAAGTCATTATTCGCCTTAACAGAAGACTCAAGCTTCCTCCGAAGCGCCTCCATACCAGATAGCTCAAACTCAGCCTTCCGAGCTATCACGGCCCCACGAAGCAAGGTGCGATACATCCACCTCGCCTGTCCGGACAGCTCGGTCGAATGAAAATGCTCTTCCGTCCCGGGTATCAACTGGGAGTCAATGAACTTGGAGGCATCAAAATTCCTCTCCATCACGGTAAGGACCCCTTCCGGGCTGGAAGACATCTTTCGCTTCCTAGGAGTATGGATAAGCTCCACATCGCTATCCGGTTGAGGGGTGCGAGTCACCTGCTCGTCAGCAGGTCCCTCCTCATGAAGAGGGGAAGCCTGATCCCCCAAGCCCTGCTTTCCCGACTCTTCGGCATCCTGAGCAGGGGAAGCTTGGCCCGTTTTTTCCCCCGATGGACCCTCCGACTTGCCGGCGTCTTTCCCTTCGGCATTCTCATCATCACTAGCATCAAAAAAGGTCTTCATCAGGTTCTCAAGACCAGTCACGGTAGCAGACATTTCCATTGCGATAAACAACAAAAACGTTAGCCGTCAAGCCGACAAACAAATAAAGCAAGAAACATACACAAACAAGAAAAGGAACTCACGAATATAGCTCCGACCGGCCTCCCGTTCACCCATGAGAAGGTGGGGGTTCACGGGATTCTTTTCAAAGATAGCAAGAAGAACGTCCGCTATCTGCCTATCTACAGCCGACAACCTCTTGTACGACACTTTCACAAAAGGATTCGACCCCGCGCCAAAGCTCCAGTAAGTCTGGATAAGGCGCTCCCCCTCTAACGACAACCAGAACGGATGGCGACCCTTAACGGGACGAACCTTGAAATACTTATCTTTGAAGCCATGGTAGGAATCCTCAAAGAGGCTAAAAATCTTCCTACCCTGAGCAGCACGGAAAGAAAGAAACCCCTTTCTTGCTTTCCCCTGCTTGGAAGGATTGGTAAGGTTGAAATAATAGAGAAAAACGTCCACCGAAGCCGGTAGCTCCAAGTACTCGCAGACCATCTCGAAGCAGCGGATCGAAGCCCAGCTGTTCGGATGAAGTTGAGACGGACAGACGGATATCCGGTTCAGCAGCGCCATTTGAAAATCGGAGAACGGTATCCGAACACCGACTTGTGTGAACATGGACTTGTAAAACCAAATCCAATCGGGAACACGAGGAGAATGGAAATTGAGCTCATAAATACGCTCACGAGGAAGCGGGACAATGGCCTCGTAGTTGGCCTCCTCGTCAGTCCCCCCACATAGGTAACCGGCTTGCCGGAACTCCGTCAGTTCCTCCAAGTCCATCTGGTTGGGTGAACTCCTTATATCATCAGTTACCCAAGCATACGGGTCGTAAGCCGCAGCAGATCCGGAAGACCGGGAGACGACACGAGGCATACCTACAGCGGGGTACCACTCCGTTAGTCTATGAGGTCGGAAGCTCGAAAAAACTCAGAAACTACGTCTTTCCAACTCAATCACAACCAGATACGGCTAAAGACTGCACCTACTTCACAAACCACCCAAAAAGCCTACCCTGGAATGGTACCCCCTCTCTAACCCACCTATCCCAACACTAGAAAAACCTCTTATCAAAAACAAAACCAGCCATGCAGTAGATGCAAACAACAAATCACGCAATAACAGAGCATAACGCAGATATCAGAAGAAAGAAACCAGAAGATTACCTGGAAAGATGAAGGAAATCTGGGCTGAAAGTAGAAGCAGGAAGGGGTTCGCGCAGGAAGCTTTGGATGTTAGGGAGAGAAGAAGTTAGAAATGATAAGAGTGGGAGGTGGATAGGGCGAAAACCACTTAAAAACCACCCCCAAAGAAGCGCGAAAGGAAGCAGGGGTAAGATAGTCTTTACGCACGGGTTTTTTCAAATCATTATGAGCATTAAATGCCCAGCGCGAAAAACGAAACGGCAAACAAATGCCACAGCAAATCAAGGGACACGCGCACAAGAGACGCGTCCCTCCCACGAATAGATGCAAACAAAAATCACACAATAACAGAGCATAACGCAGACAACAGAATAGAGAAATCAGAAGATTACCTGGAACGATGAAAGAAATCTGGGCTGGAAGTTGGAGCAGGAAGGAGTTCGCGCAAGAAACTTTGGATGTTAGGGAGAGAAGAAGTTGGAAATGATAAGAGTGGGGGGTGGATAGGGCGAAAACCACTTAAAAACCACCCCCAAAGAAGCGCGAAAGGAAGCAGGGGTAAGATAGTCTTTACGCACGGGTTTTTTCAAATCATTATGAGCATTAAATGCCCAGCGCGGAAAACGAAACGGCAAACAAATGCCACAGCAAATCAAGGGACACGCGCACAAGAGACGCGTCCCTCTTACGACCAGACGACCCAGCGACAACACACGAAGGTAAACGTCACGCGCCACCCATGGCCCTCACGACCATCGCTGACGCGTCGGGGGCACTGTTACGGCCTGGCCCAAAACTCGCACGGGTCGACCCGACCAGAGTTTTCGCCAGCCCGATGGCTCGCCCTCCACCCGACCCGAACACGTGTCCCGTACGGCTTGTGCACAGCCGTGTGACAACACCCTCGAGAGTGTGGGCCTGCCCACTGGAAGGGCCCACTACTGACATGTATATAAGGGGAGACTGGCTCTCCCCCCAAGGTACGTGACATTCACACATCATTCCCTCTCCGCCTGCACATATTCTGACAAGGGCGTCGGAGTGTCTTTGCAGGTGGCACCCCCCCTTTTTCTCATCAGAAGTGCTCGGGACCTCGCTCACCCGGAACCAGGAAACCACGGCCAGACGAGCTCCTCCACCATCCGAAGCATTGACCTCGGGATCCTAACCCGAACCGTCCGGTACCCGACCTACCGAACAACATATACATTATTATTTGATAAAGTATTAGGAGGCAATGTATATAGTGCACAATATATATAATGAGAATTAAATTAAAATTAAAATTAAATTATAGTTAATTAATTAATTTTAAATCATTTTAAATTTAAAATTTAAAACAAATTAAGATTGTCTTCAATTATACATACATAAAAACCTATTATATGAAAGAAATCTATTCTTTTTGTTTATTACTCAATCCCTCCCTTTCAAATCCTAATTCCTCTCCGTCAAACTCTAAACGTCGTGCCGTCCTACTCTTAACAATTTGACCGCCGCCACAACCACTACCATTGACGCAGGAAGGGGTGCGAAGGGTAGCAACATGCCGTCATGCCACCGCGCCATCGTTTCTTCTTTACCCAACCCTCCCATCGACGACGCCCACTCCCTCACCAGCAACATGCTGTCATGCCGTCATGCCTCCCTCACTGCCATCGAGTTAAATCATTTAAACATAGTGCGTGGGAGGTATTTTGATCAATTTGGTAGTTATTTCTTATTAACTAAAGAGAATGTTTATTTTACTATGTATGCGAATGGTTCATTCATATGAAAAGTGGATGTATATTTGGATTATACCATTGCTCTTTTGCTTGATTTGATGAAAAGACCATCTTCATTTTAAGAAAGTTTTCATCCAATAATTAGATCATATGTTGCTAATGTTTTTATCCAAGGAAGTTTTTATTAATAATTTTGTCTGTGTTTTAAAAGAAGGAGCATCAGATCTTGAGGATGTATAGCACTAACTCTTCAGCTCATAATCAGAAGCACAAGTTTTTGGAAATTTAAGATGAACAATAGCTCGCAATATTTATATCCATGAATTAATTTAAATTTTGTTTTCAACTGATAATTGATGGTTATTTTTTTCGTCTGGCAAGTATGTCATGATTGAAAGATATTCTACCAACACACTCACTCAGGTTCATAAAATGAATGAACAACCACATGTTAGTCCTTATCAACTCTCATAAACAAAATATCAAGACTAGTACTCCAATTGGTGAATTAGTTCAATAAACATTTTGCATTGGAAAAATAAAATTCCTATATATAGACATAATATATTGGATGGTTATTTAAATATGGAATCGGATGGTCACTTTCTTAGACAAAATAGATGGTTATTTTTTATGCCTGATAAGCAAGTCATTATTGAAAGATATTCTACCAACACATTCAGTCAAGTTCAGAAAATGAATGAGCAACCACATGTTACTCCTCACCAATTTCCTAAAACAAAACCTCAAGACTCCAACCAGTAAATAAATTCAATAAGCAATTCTATTGTAATAAATAAAATTAAATATGCTACTTTTTCTCCTGTAGACATTTTTAACATGTAGTAATCCTTCGGCCCGTTGTCTCAGTGTTTTCGTGCTGGGTGCTGTGAATGGTGAAGTCACTTTCTTACGCTTGTTTCGTGGTATGTTGCGGCATCCAGGTTCAACTTTGTCTTCCAAAATCGAAATCACCTGATCAGCTCAATTCAGGGTGCATCACAATATCAACAAGCGCACAATATGTCACAATCGACCAGCAACACAAATTGTCCACTGCAAACACCAACAAGACTCCTAAATTCGCGTAATTCATGACAAAACTACGAGTTCATTAAAGAATCTAAAAAAGGCATACACAAAACACTAGCTTAATTGGAGCTTTAAATGACACAAAAAATCAATATGCCCAATTGCTATTAACAGGTATATAGAAAAACTATGTTTCTAAAAATCCAAAAAAAAATAAAAAAAAATAAAAACGATCACTTGAGACAAAAACAACCATCCGGATACATTTTAAAGTAACTATATGTCTTATGTGCACTAATTAAATAAGCTCAAATAGGGACGCATCAAGATAACCACAAGCGCACAAAGCGTCATAGTCATCCATTAGCAATCGTAGGTCGTTACAAACACCTAGAAAACTACTTAAATTATGTGGTTCATAAAAAAATTACCGAATTCTCAAATGAAAGTAATAATACAAAAATACATAATTGAACTAAATAAAGGCTTTAAAGGAACTCAAATACCAATCTGCAAATTTGTTTTTTAGGGAAAAAAAAACAAATGAAATAACACTAAACAACAAAACAAATATGAACTATTAAGTCATCAAACAATGAAAAAAGTAAAAAAAAAAATACAATCCAGCACAACCATATAAATGACATACAAGCATATGAAAATCATATTACTCAAATCAAATAAGCACAAGCCATTTACTTCTACAAGCAATACAAGCACGTTCACTTATTAAACTTATTAGATGAATTGTCACAAACTACCATAAGAAATGTCATACATTTAACTTGATAAACATTAAAAAAATCAAAATTAATTAAAAGTGATCATAGAGCGTTACAATTAGTAACTATTCCTAACTATGATTCAAACAAAATCTTACCTAACAAAATCATAATTAACAAAATCTACATGATTCAAACAAGCCAAGAAAAATCAAAACAAACACAAATCAATGGCTTGAAAACCAGGACCACTGTCCTTACTTATTCGAGCATGAACAAAATTTTTCGCGCTAAAGAAAACACTAACGAAGCCATCAAGAGCATCAACTTGAACAATACGTTTCCAAAAAATTCAAATCCCTACCATGGTGTTCTAATTTAGAAAAACAACTTGATCAAACCCAGCTACAAATTCTACGCATGAACATCGAGTTACGAGCAAAATAAAATTCATCAGATAAGCATATTCATTAACCAACCTTATCAGCAGTGGGAGATGGTGCCGTTGCAGCAAACAGGGTCGAGCTGTTCACCGTTAACCTCAAGGATGAGATGGAGGCAGAACGGAATCACAAGGATGGTTGCTGCCGTGGGAGAGAGGGTCGAGCCACTCACCAGAACGCGCGACCAAAACGACGACAGCGGGAATTGAACTGCGACACCGACAGATGAGATTGAAACCTGTGATGGGAAGAAGGCCGACGTGAGGGAGGAGAGGCGTGTTCCACAGGCTGAAACGCGCATGTAAGAGAGGCCGGTTGATTGCGGCAGAATCTACACTTTGATGGGGGCTGGATGTTCGGTTGAGAATGGGGTGGATCAGGGGCTGAAAGGTGATGCAGGAGACGCGGTGTCAGTCGGCAGGGCTGCGGTGGGATGGTTATCGAGGGCAGTAGATGGCGATGACGTTGGCGCCCCAACTATCGTTAAGATAAGGACCAATTACAATGTAACACATAATGAAAGTTAACTTACATGTTATTTTAGAGGGGGTTAGGTAGTA
>NC_029787.2:4170429-4181298 GCF_000816755.2 Arachis ipaensis | reverse complement strand
ACAATAATGTATATGTTTAACAAGGATTATGATGGAAAAGACTAGTTTGAATGCATGCATGTCGTTGTAAGTCACTATATATGAACTTTCTAGGTGTATATGTAGAATATATGTATTTAGCCGACATATCCATAAATAGGGCACACTCCCAATTCACATCCATCCAGCCAATTTGGCAAGTTGCTTAACAAGCATTAGCTATTGGCTAATTATTATTCCAAAATATTTAATAAAAAAATATTATTTAAAAATAAACAAAATTTATTTTATTTAAAATTATTATTAAAATTAATAAATATTAAATAAAATAATTTTTTTTAATTTTCCTAACATTATTATTAGTCACCCTCGGATGATGAGTCATTCAGAGAATAGATATATTTCCGCCTCATCAGTCACTATACTATTATTAATTGGTCATATGTATTAATTATTATGTTTTTAATTTGACTTTTCTTTTGTGTCCAAAAACAAAATTGACTTTTCTTTCGTTTATTAGAAATGCTCATTGATAAGGAATATACGCTTATATTAGAAAATCTCATGTACTATATATATCCCCTACTACATTCATCTTTTAAATTTATTGTAGATTCACGCAATAGGGAAACTCTCAATAATATATAAGATTAATATTTACTATAACAAAATTATTTATTCTAAAAACTTAAAAATAAATATTCAAACTCTAAGTATAATAATTCATCATATTTAATTTAAATTCAGTCAATTTTTCATTCAAAATATTTTAATGATGTAAATCTTTTAAATGACTTGGTTGATACTCATCAAAAATAAATTACGCCAGAATTTATTATATATAAATAAATTGATTACAATTTTAATTGAAAATAATTACACTCATATCTTATTGAATAATAAAATAATAAAACCTAAACTGAATCCTAGTTAAACATCATAGTAATAATCATAAAGAGAAGTTAGTTGTATGGGTGAACAAAACATGACACTAACTTGCTATATATAGTGTATAATTATCTCAGCTATATGTCACGGCCTTGGATACACTCCAATGCTACTGTGTCGACACTCGGACTTACTCAACTTCTTGAGTTGAGACCAAATCAGTCAAACCCTCAATACTTAGCAAGAAAGCTAAGAATGCAAGAGAACACAAGAGAAATGAAGTTTTGGTGGAAAGAAAACTTTATCACTCAAATGTGGTTACAAATGATTCACACACCCTTACACTAACTCTCACCTCCTATTTATAGCCATCCACCTCCTCAATGGATGGTTAGCATTAAATCTAATCAACGGCCTAGATTAATCATCTAGAATCTTCTTTACAAATATCCATCATACCACAACTTTCTAAATACTTATAGATTCTTCCATACTACTTTTTATACTCTTATATACATCCACACTCTTCTAGAATACTCTATGGTCTTCCAGAGTATTCTAGAACCTTCTAGAGTATTTCGGAACCTTCTAGAACATTCTAGAAAGTTCCGGAACCATCTAGAGCATTCTAAAATACTCTAAAAAACTCTACCAACACTGTTAAATTTCCTCCCTCCCACACAACCTCTCTTCCCAGTATAGCCAGCGCTTCTTTTTGCTATGGATCACTTCTTACCCACATAATTAATGGTTTAATTTGGTTATTAATTTTTTTTTTAAAAAAATATATCTTTATTTAATTACGTGATGGAACATATATTTATATGTAAAATATAATATAATAAAATAAATCTATTCAAAATATTTAAAAGTATAATTAAAATCATGAACATACAAATATAATAATAAAATTTGTATTCCAAACAAATAAATATATTTTTTTATCATACATATAAAAAAAAATTGTTAAAATTAATAACACAAGTTTAAAATGATAAAATCTAACTTTCTTACAAGTATTTTTTATAGTATTTTTATTCTTTTAATTTTTAATTTATTCGTACTTTATTATTTAATTATATTTTACATATAAATATATGTTCCATCACGTAATTAAATAAAGATATGTTTTTTTAATAAAAAAATTTAATAACCAAATTAACCATTAATTATGTGGGTAAGAAGTGATCCATAGCAAAAAGAGGCGCTGGCTATACTGAAAAGAGAGGTTGTGTGGGAGGGCAGTAGATGGCGATGACGTTGGCGCCCCAACTATGGTTAAGATAAAGACCAGTTACAATGTGACACATAATGAATGGTAACTTACATGTTATTTTAGAGGAGTTAGATAACATTCACCATATTTTATATATATATATATATTCGACACTGATAATTAATTTTAATATACACTCGTTTTGAAAAGTATTATTGCTGCTTTAAACAACATCTTAAATAATGTCGGATTGTACGTCTCAAGTCTCAACTAATTGTTCTTTTGGCATATATATATATAAAGGAAATTTATATATATTGCGTAAATTTTTGATTGCGTAAATATATAATATTTTTGGAAAGAAAAAGATAAAAAGATATTTGACTTTTTAATTTAATGAGCACTAAATTTTTAACTAATTAAAAATATAAAAATATTTTTTATTTTTAAAATGTGAGATTTTTTTAAAAAATTTAAATATCTCGCACTTTAGAAGATGAATGATATTTTATATTTTTTATTAGTAAAAGATTTATTTGTTTTTGAATTAAAAAGTTAGACACATTTATTATTTTTCGATTCTCTATTTTTATTTTTTATTTTTATATTTTCAAATCCAAAAGTGTTTTCTCACGCTTGCATGGAAGTGTTGTGAAAAGTGGTCGAGCTGGTTGTAGAATAAGGGAGTGACTCAAGAATGAATATTGGAGGAGAGAAATTTTCTGCAGTCTTTTCTTACTTTGGCAGAGAAGACATAGAGAAAATAAAATTGATTGATCAATAATCTTTGTTGATCTTACACTACAGCTATATATACATTGGATAGAGCTACCACCTAGAGGATTAAGTTATGGTTAGCCTAAACTAATTCAGTTAGGAAAACTAGCAATCAGTTCTCACGTGTTAGGTTAGTTGCAAGTCATACCAGAAGAGAGAAGAAAAAAGAAACAGTTAGCCAACTAATTAAGCTTGATCATATGGGTTAAGTCACACCCTCTCTCAAGCTGGGCGTGTGAATGTCCAAGAGCCAAAGCTTTTGTAAGAATATATGTTGTTTGCTCTGTAGTTCTAATAGGCAATAATTTTGTTACATTCTCCTTCGATTTGTTGTGCACAATGTGGCAATCTGCCTCTATGTGCTTCGTTCTTTCGTGAAAGACAGAGTTAGCTGCGATATGCAGAGCTGCTTGACTATCACAGTATATGGCTATTGGTTTTGCCAAGTT
Source organism: Arachis ipaensis (assembly GCF_000816755.2). Lineage (NCBI taxonomy): Eukaryota > Viridiplantae > Streptophyta > Magnoliopsida > Fabales > Fabaceae > Arachis > Arachis ipaensis. Next base: position 4,177,989 of record NC_029787.2, on the reverse strand, counting down.
TAGTTTCAATTCCTTTGTCATGAAGGTTATCCACTGAGCTTCACAAGTAGCCGCTGCCAAGGCTCTATACTCTGCTTCTGCTGAAGAGCGTGCTACCACGCTTTGTTTCTTGCTTTTTCATGTGATCAAGCTTGTTCCTAAAAAGAAATAGTAACCAGATACTGAGTACCCTGTCACTTCAAGGTCTGACTTTGTAGAGAAAAATAGTCCTTGAGCTAGTGCAGATTTCAGGTAATGCAGCACTCTTAATCCTGCATCAAAATACTTGTCGGTGGGGCATTCAAGGAATTGGCTTAGCTTTCCTACTGCGTAGCTTATTTCTAGTCTTGTATTTGCTAAGTAGAGTAATCTCCCTATCAGCCTTCTATACTCAGTGTTGTTGGCAAGTAGTGTTCTCGTTGATTTAGAGAGTTGTGTTGAGTAATCCATGGGTGTTGTAGCCCCTTTTGCTGCTAGCATTCTATAGTTCTCTAAAAGTTTCAAACAATACTTTCGTTGATACATGGTAATGTCCTCCCTACTTCTTGCAAATTTGATGCCAAGAAAATATTTTAATTTACCAATGTCTTTAATATGAAATAGTTGATGAAGTTGCTTCTTCACAGACTTTATCTCATTCATGTTATTTCCTGCTAGCACAAGATCGTCGACGTAAACTAATATGGCAGTGAATGAATAAGTTGTACCTTTAGTGAAAAGACAATCATCATGTCTATACTGTGAGTATTCATTGGCTGTGACAGTGGATGCCAATTTTGTGTGCCATTGGCGACTGGCTTGCTTGAGACCATAAAGAGAACGCGTAAGTTTGCAAACTAAGGAAGGATCCGAGACATGAAGGCCAGGTGGAACGCGCATGTACACATCTTTAGAGAGGTCACCGTGGAGAAACGCCGTATTTACATTAAGCTGGTGTACAATCCAGCATTTTGCAGCAGCAATTGCCAAGAGAAATTCAGGGTGTTCATTTTGATCACATGACTAAATGTGTCAAAGTAATCTTGGCCAGGCACTTGTGTGAAGCCCTTAGCAACCAATCTCGCCTTATACCTTTCTATCGTGCCATCAGCCTTTAATTTTGTTTTGAATACCCATTTAGACCCTGTAGCTTTCTTCCCCTTTGGTAGAGTAGTAAGAAACCAAGTGTTGTTCTGCTTTAGAGCTTCTAATTCTGCATTGATAGCTTGCTGCCAGCAGGGATGTGTAACAGCCTCTTCATATGTATTTGGTTCAACTAATGCTGACAATGCTAGTGATAGGTTCCTTTGTGGACATGACAGAGAATTATAGCTAATGACACTGGACAATGGATTTTTGTTCAACTAAGGCTAACAAGGCTAGTGATAGGTTCCTTTGTGGACATGACAGAGAATTATAGCTAATGACACTGGACAATGGATACTTATAATGAATTTCAGGATTTGAAGAAAATTGGAGAGTTGAGATTTTATTCATCAGTGAGCAGTAAAAATCCTTAAGATAAGAGGGAGGTCTCCTCTCCCGAGTTGACCTTCTAGTAGGAACATCAGCATTGTGTCTAGTTTGTGTTTGTGATGCATGTTGTGTTGTAATGTCAGTTTTAGTATCTTGTGTGTGAAGGGCAAGAATGCCTATGAGTGATGGTTGTGGTGATGTGGTGGGTCTGTCTGTATGTGGCTGATTACCATTTTGAGTTACTGGTTGTTGCAAAGTGTATTGTGCAGTCTGCTCATTTTCAAAAGGATCTAAGAATGCATGCTGCGAATTTTTAAAGACTGATGCATGATAGGTATGCTGTGAATGTTGAATATCAGATGTATGATAAGTATGTTGATTTTTATTTTGTATTTTGAAAGGAAAAACTGATTCATAGAAGTGTACATCTCTAGAGATGAAGAATTCTCTAGTATTGATACCATACATGATGTGACCCTTCACTCCATCCTTGTGACCTAAGAAAACACATTTTCTTGCTCTATGATCTAACTTTCTTCTATTTGTAGAAAGTGTAAGCAACATAGGCAAGGCATCCGAACACTTCAAAGTAGTCAATAGAAGGCAATTTGTCAAATAGGATTTGATATGGGAATTTTTCTTTTAAAATTGGTCTTGGAATCCTATTTATGATGTGAATGGAATGTGCAACAGCATAATTCCAATAGCACTGGGGTACATTTGCTTGGAACATAAGTGCTCTAGTGACGCCAAGAATGTGTTGGTTCTTTCGCTCAACAATGCCATTTTGTTGAGGGGAAGCAACACAACTTGTTTGGTGTACAATACCCATGGCTGCATAAAATTGTGGCATTTTGAATTCTAATCCATTATCAGATTTATTTTTTTTTTTTTACAGTTTTGTAAAATTGTGTTTGAACTAGTTTTACAAAATTCTTGATCAATTCTGCCACTTCAGATTTTGCTTTCATAAAAAACAGCCATGTGTATCTACTCTTGTCATCAACGATTGTGAGAAAGTAATTATGTCCAGCAGTTGATACATGGTTTATTGGTCCCATATGTCTAAATGAATTAGATCGAATATATCATTTGTCTTTGACAAACTATAACCAAATACTAATCTTTTTTGTTTTGAAGAATGACACGAGTCACATGGATTATTATAAACAGAGTTGTCTATGAATGAGTATGATTTTTTTATTACATCAATTCTATTTTTTTAGGTAGATGCCCTAGCCTATTGTGCCATAATGTGCCTAATTCATGTATGTTGTGTGAACTTGTGTTGTGCATGCATAAAACCTTTGCTGGTGCTGTGCTCGATGTGCCAACTAGGTTTAGATCCTCAAATGCATAAAGTCCATTTCTTTACTCAGCTTGACCAATTATCTTCTAAGAAAAGCAATCTTGAATCTTGCAAGTCATATCATCAAATACCAATCCACAGTGAAGAGATTTGATTAGTTTTGAAACAGATATTAAATTGAATTTAAATTGCGGTATGAACAAGACATCGAAGAAAAGAAATTGTTTTGAGAAAACTATAGTCCTTGCAATGAAAGTAGAAGTGTAGTACCATCAGGCAATTTTACAATTATAGGTTTGATTTGATGATACGATTAATATGACTCTAGAGAAAAAGAAACATGCTCTGTTGCTCCTGAATCGATGACCCAGGAGTTAGATTTGAAAACATTTAGAGACATCACATAAGCTATACCTTAATTAGATGGAAGTGCAACTATTTGGTTTGTTTGATTCTATTGCATATCTGGCTGCTGCAGTAATGATATCAATGCGCATTTTTGCTCTAGAGTGAATTCTAACTCACCCTTACTGGCCTCTCCTTGGGTGTTGCTGAATTTTTCATTATTCTCTTCAGCAATAATGTTATTGATCAGGCTCTGACTACCTTGCTTGAGATGATGAGGCATCCCATGCTTTTTGTAGCACACATCCACTAAATGACCTAGTTTGCCACAAAATGAACACTGCTTTATAGCTCCTCTGTCCCTTCCATGGCTTCTTCTTAGTGCTCTGCCTCTTCTCCTTTCTCTATTTGGGTAGCTGGAGTTATTTGAAGCACTGATCAGTGCTTTGCTGTTATTTATTGGTTCTAGTGTATGTAGTTGCCTCTCTTGTTGGAGCATCATTAAGAGGACTTGATGAATTTTTGGAAATGGCTCCATCATCATGACTTGTGATCACACGTTTGAGTATGCTTCATTCAATCCCTTCAAGAACCTTACTACATATGCATCATCTTGATATTTTTTGACCTTCATCAGTCCACATAAGCAATTGTTTGAGTCACACACTACGCATTAAGGAATTGGCCTTAGGTTTTCAAGTTACTCCCAAATCACCTTTAATCTTGTGAAGTATGCAGTTATTGTAAGGTCTCCTTGCTTGATTGATGAGAGTTCATCATCAAGCTCAGCAATTTTGAAAATATCTCCCTGACAGTACCGGCGCTTGAGATCTTGCCATAAATTGAAAGCTACATTGTGCCACATTACACTCTGTGCAATTTATGGACTCAATGCCAAATTGATCCAAGAAACTACATAATTGTTGCAACGATTCCATGCTTTGCTTAGAGGATCACCAGGAGCTGGTTTCACAATTGTTCCATCCACAAATTTTTCTTTATTGTTGGATGTTAATGCTTTCTAGATTGCTCTTTTTCAGCTGTGGTAGTTGTTAAAACTCATGATGAAGATTAATGGTGTTCTTCGACAATTACCAGGATGCAAGTAATACGTATCATTCGGATCGCTGAGGGGATTGCCATTGTTTCTTGCCGCCTGTGCTTGCATAGTGCTGATTTGATTAATCAGATTTGCGATAGTTCGCAAGTCTATGTTTGTGAATGTTTGATTCTGTTCTGGCTCCATGACTGGACGTGAATCTCACAAATTTTTCTTGAGTTTAGGGAGTTATCTATGGATCTCGGTGTCGAAGATCCATATCTTTTTCTCTACGATCTCGTTTGATCGGAACTTTCACTTCGACCTTGATGTGGAATCGGCGAAGCGATCAAGTTCTCATCAAAACTCTATCGCGTGAGTTCGGGAGAAGAGGGAAGAAAAAGGAAGAAGAAGAACGATTGAGTGAAGAATTTGTGAAAGAAAAGAAAAAATTCATAACTTTGAGAATTTTTAGATTAACCTACTCTCTTGATTACATAAATCTCTCGACCTTGATTCCCAGCACCACGCTCACCGTACCATGTGAAAAGTGGTCGAACTGGTTGTAGAACAAGGGAGTGACTCAAGAGTGAATATTGAAAGAGAGAAACTTTCTGCAGTTTTTTCTTACTTTGACAGAGAAGACATAGAGAAAATAAAATTAGTTGATCAATAATCTTTGTTAATCTTACACTGCAGGTATATATACATTGGACAGAGCTACCACCTAGAAGATTAAGTTATGGTTAGCCTGAACTAATTCAGTTAGAGAAACTAGCAATTAGTTCTCACATGTTGGAATAGTTACAAGTCATACTAAAAGAGAGAAAAAAAAAGAAACAGTTAGACAGTTAATTAAACTTGATCATATAAGTTAAGTCACGAATATTGTATAACGTAATAAAAGTGTATGCGACTAAGATTGAACCGAATTTAATTAAATTCCAATCTAATCTCAATATTTAATTTTAATAATTCGCATTATTTGTAATAAAATAAATTATTTTAAATAAAAAACACCAATATAAAAAATATTAATAATTAAAATTAATATAATATTTTATTATTAATTTTATCGTAAAAAATATATTTTAACCATTAAAAATAACTTTAAATCAGATCAGATATACTGAATCTGGCCCAAAAAATATATCAGATAAAATAATAAATTCGAATCGACAAAATATGCGTTCAATCTAATACGCAGCGGGTCTTGAACACCCTAGAATAAATCATTGGAAAAATCATCATTTTCTTAATAATTAACCAATTGGAAATTATAATTAAAGTGTTCAAAAATAAATATCTAATATATATATGTATTGTATTAATTATCAACTAACCAGAATCGGTTGGGGGTTTAATTTAGATAGAGTTGATGATAAGGTTCCGTGCAAGTGGAAGTGTTCATTAGATGGGTAGACTTTTAGAAGACTCTCCTTCTAATTAGTTAGATAAAGTAGGTCGCACAATTAATCTTGTGTTAGGAGCCTTAATTTTTTTCGAGGCCAAGCAAGACAAGTTTTTTTTTTTTTCTTTTTTCATATAATAATGTTATATATCCATTTTTTTAAATTAAATTTAACTAAATTAGTTTAATATAATAAAAATTAATTATGATTAATATTATTTTAAATTTTATTATTTAATTTGATTGTGTCGTTGTCGTGTTGTAACTTGTAAGCTTGACTATTTTATATAATCGAGTTCTTAAACTCTTCTCTCATTTTATGATCAAGAGCTTTAACCAACGTTTGAAAAAAATATATATATATTGGATCTTCTATTACTTATATTGCCAAATATATAAAAAAGTATAATAATTTAATTTTTAATTAATTAATATTAATCAATTCTTTTATCATAAGATATTTTTTTTAATTTTTTTATTTTTGAAAAATTTAAAACTAAAAAATAATTTCAAAAAAATAACTAATACCAGTGAAAAAAATTAACTCTCTAATTAAATTCATATTCTCTTAATCAAATTTATCACTCATACCATTGGAAAAGATTGACCTTATTAATTAGGTGTGTATGTAGGTGGAAGCAATGGAAGATTGTGAATTCGCTATCGATCATTTATTTTTCCCTACTTATTTGATCTTCTTCGTTTACTAAGGTGAATAAGTAGGAAGAAAAATAATTAATATTATCTCTATATTTCACTCTTTCTGAAATGAACAATTGATTATGAAAAAAAAAAATCAATTGGATAACTAAAACAAAAACAATGATACATATACATGTTGAAAATTCAATGCTATATTCGGACAATTTTTTTAAGAAAAAAGAAAATATAGTAGTCCTAGCTATATAAATTATATTAAAATATTATTTCAATTAAAAATATATAAAAATAATAATACCTATTAATTTTAGTTAATATTTAAATTAATCTCTAAAATTTGATTTGAATCTCAAATTGACCTTTAAAATTTGAGGAGCAAATTAAAGATTAACTCTTACTAATTCCTCCAAATATCAATATCAATGCAGATAATTAATAAACTCTGATCTGTGCTAAGGATGGCAATATGTACCCTACTCGCGGGTACTCAATTCAACCCCACCCAGTCGGCGGATAAGGTTGTCAACTTGATCCACAACAGGTAAAGTAGGGTGCGGGTAGGATTATCGTGCAGGTCGGGTAGGGTGCGGGTTGCCTCAATCCTACCCGACTAACCCGCACCCTATATATGTATAAGTTATATACTTATATAAAAATATATTTGAAGTGGATGTTGAACCAAAGACCTTTCACTAAATGCAAAAAATTCTTAGTCATTAAAAAAAGATCATTAATTGATAATTTAATATTTTTTTACATAAAAGTCAGTTCTATTTTAAATTATCATCAAATTATATAATAATATTGCATCTTTTTTTTATAACCCACAGATAAATTTAGAATTGACTTCAAACCCTACCCTAGCCTACCCATTTCTACCCCTATCTGTAGCATTCAAATCAAATAACGCTCCATCACCCCCTCTTAATTATCTTACCTATTCTTAGGTAATGAACGAACAAAAAATTCCAAAGGTTGACTTCTTCATATCATTCATGGTTGAAATTAAAGCTTGTTAATTGAGTCATACTATGACTTGACTATTTGAGTATTGACTTTTTTAATGTCTTAACTCTTAAAAAGTTAAAAGTGGAGTTTACAAAAATAAAAAAGAATATTAATAGTTAAATTTTCAATACATTTTTCTAGAATAAACGGTTATTTAATTTCTACCCATAATTTTTTTGAATAATAACAAATCTATAAATAAAAAAATAAAACTAAAGACATACCCATAAATAGAAAGTGGAAATAGATCTATAAGAGATCTACACTCTGTTACAAAATGAGTTCAAACTTAAAGTATTTTAAAAATCTAAATTTATTAATAAATAAAATCAAAATTTATAAATTAATTTTATT
>NC_029787.2:4167382-4170404 GCF_000816755.2 Arachis ipaensis | reverse complement strand
TTATTAAAAATAATTTTTTTAATAATATTTTAAATATTTTTTTTGTAAATATAAATATCAAAACCTTTTTACAAATTTTAAGTCGGTCCAAATATAATAACAAACTAAACTTAGTACTTAAAAAAAATTGTTAAGTATGATTTTGGTCTCTAACGTAAGGGCCAAAAATTAATTTTGTCCCTAGCCTTTTTTTCGCAACAAAATGGTCTCAAAGGTTTCAGTTTGTTTTAAAATCGTCCCTCGGACGATTTTACCCTTGTGGTCGTTAGCTTCCATTATGACCGTTTTAACAGATATTGATAATGTTAATTAATATAAAGAATAATAAAAGCAGTAAAGAAAATAATGAAAGTGAATGAATGTGAAGTGCAGGGGCGGATGAACGGCGGCGGCTTCTGCTGAAGCTCGAGGAAGAGTAGCAGTGCTAGGGTTCAGGAGACATCGTCCATGGCTTCCCAGAGCTCAAGAGCCTCACGTTTTCGTTTAGTTGCAAAGGAGTTGCTCTGCGGCCTAGTGAGAGGCCAATTTTGCAAACTTCATCCACGAAAGATAACTCGGGACGAAGATTTTGGGGTTGCGTATACTATGAGGTAAGGTGTCCTTCCTATTTTGTCATTGTGGATCTGAGAATTTGGAGTTTGTTCATATGTCTCTGTGGTTTCTATCAGGTTCAAAATGGCTGAGATTTCTTCAAATGGACAGATCCGGAACCTAGAGGTGCTCAGCAAGAGGTTGAAATTGCAAGAAATAGGAGGAAGATAACGAAATTAAAGACAAGATTGAAGGATGTGGAGAGGAAGCTTTGGGTTGTTGCTGCTCTATGTATTGCTGGCTGGGTGGCATTTTTGTTCTTATTGGTGCAGAATCAATATAACTTAAAGCACTCAAATGGAATTCATCTAGGTTATAGATGATTTGGTAGGGAATGTTATGAGATTTGTTGTGTTGTAGGGGTAGAATTTGAGGGTATTTTGTGATGTTACAATGGTTTAGGTGTGTAGCATGTTTGAAGCTGTTTGAATTAATGAAGGAAAGTATTGTTTAGTGTTGCCCAAAATGTCACCTTGTTTAATGGTGAAGTTGTGTTATTTTGTAATCTAAATGTAGTTCATAAGTAAAGCACAAAAGCATTAAATACACGACCTAAAAATTCAGTAATTAACTAATGGCATATTTCATTTGATGAGCAGTTATAACAAACACAAGTTAACTGTTTTCTTCCACAGGCCTAATACCAAAATACAGAGAAGCAACACTCAACAAAAGTGTCCTCAGACACTTAATACCAAAATACAGTAATGAAAGCAATGTAATTAAGGTAATGTTCTGAGACTAAATAGCCAATACCAAAATAAAACACTGCTTACAAAGTACTAACACATGATTAACAAAAGAGTTACATGCAAATCCTAAAGATTTCTCCACTGAAATGGAGGTAATTTGGCCATCAACCTCAGCTTCTGCTTGTCCTCCAATTATATGGTCCTGCTCCAATTCATCATTGTCAACTGCATCCTTATCATCCAAATCACTTGTCACAACCTTTTTGCCCTTCTCCGCATTTGAGTCCTTCGGCACAGCATTATCTTCACCAAATCCACTTTTATAGTCATAGACCTCCTCACTGCCAGTGAAGTGGATGTCTTCGACACTATTTTCCTCTTCATTAGATGGCAAGTATGTTGGGTCATCACTGTCTTCGCCACTACTATCATGGTCACTATCCCCCTCCTATCCCTCTTGGCCTAATTCCATTCCACCGTCCTTATTCTGGCATTCGGCTTCAGCCGCAATCCCAACTCTATTAGTCTTTTGTACGTTCCCTTCAAACACCACTAACTCCAAACCACCACATAAAGGTTCCTCACTCTCGCCGCCTCCAGTTTCTCCCCCTACGTCCAGAAAATCGACTTCCGGAAACTCCTCGGCATCCCCAACCTCATGCACCACAAACAGATCAACAAAGCCTTCTCTTCCCTGCTATGGTACACATTTTAATTGCCTCTGTGTCACCTTTCAACAGCTTCAACTGACTCTCATAATCATCCGCAGCTGGGTCTTTGTACCATAACGCGGCGATGGTCGACTTCAAGTATCCAAGCTGCCTCAGCTCCTCGTATGCCTCAAACACACTCCACAGATCGCCGTCAATGTCTTCAACGACTGTAGCTTGACCCTTCAAGTACTTGAGCACACCGTTCTCATATCCGAATGCCCCACCATGGTGCACCCGCATATTAAAGAGCGCCATCTCCTTCCCGTACAACCCTATTAATCAACACAGGGCGTTAGTAAACCAACTAAAAACAACAACAACTACAATCAGTGCAAACCCTAGCCTTCCACACAGCTTCCCACGATCCACATTAAACCCCACAACCGTTACGTCCATCAACAAAGGAGAAATTGCATTCAAAAAATGCTTACCTCGCCAAGAGCTTTCTGTAGAAACGAAGGCAAGTCAACAATGCAGGAAGTTTTTCGGCAACCTCGCTCGAGCTACCAACGTCGGACAGTCCTGGGAAGGCCTTCGAAGGGTTTCACACACACGTTTTACTCTGCAATCCTTTTCTCAAACAATGGGTTGCTTGGGGAAGGCGAAATGATTTCGCGCGAAGGAATAGCAACCAGCAGAAAAATTTTTGTCTTAAAAATTTATTTTTGGGCGTAAAGGACGATTTTAAAATAAACTAGAACTTTTGGGACCATTTTGTTGTCAAAAAAAGATTAGGGACGAAATTAATTTTTGGCCCCCTACGTTAGGGACCAAAATCTTACTTAACCCTAAAAAAAATTATATAGCCAACTATAGGCCAAGCCCAAGTTATTTAACTATTTTACATATCTAACCTATTAAAGATGAAGCTTAGCCTAGATTAGTCTATTTTTACACTTACCTATAAAAAAATATGCTCTGTTGACAAAACTTTGCAAACACTGAATTTTTGTTAAACCTATTAAAAAAATATTTGAAAAACAAATAAACATCAGCCAAAAATTATTTTATTTGTCATTCATTAAT
>NC_029787.2:4166434-4167275 GCF_000816755.2 Arachis ipaensis | reverse complement strand
TAAAACCTAGCATTATTATAAAAAATTACTTAAATTTTTTTAAATACATCCCCTAATCTAAATATAAAAATAGCTTTCCATTTATAACATTTTTATTGATTTGTGACCATATTTTGTTATAAAATATAAAAATAATAACAAACATCTATTGAAAATTGACTCTTTTAGCTTCAAGACAAAAATTGTATATATGAAACGATAAATCTACAATTTCAGGCGCTTCTTAATTTTATTAGGCACTCATAGAGAATATGATGTTTGCCAAACCAAAAGTTTCATTAATAATGGAGAAGTACAACCATACAAAGAGGCTTGGTTCCTTTCCCTTTCTTCGGAAGGTGTAGAAGATCACACATAACTAAATATGAGAATTAACTTTTTGTTTTGGGTAAAGAAATCATGAGTCCATTGTGTGTGCTTATGTAATTTAAGCAAGAAATCTATATATATGGGACTTTGATAGCTACATTGATTTCGCCACAGATAATGTTGCTCCCAGAACACTGCTGGCTTTTAATTATTTCTTTCTCCAATTCTTTATTTTATTTTAGAACTCTATGTACTTTCTTTTTTCGAATATAACTTGATGACCCTAATATAAATAGGCTAATATAATTAGGTAACGTCTTGTGATGGGGGCACCTCTTTATTGATAATATATAATTCAGATAAGATATTCCAAAAAAATTTGTAACTCTAATAATATATACTGCGCCAAATCCAATCCCGACGCCCATATTCATGGCGGTCCGGTTAATCGTCGATATTTGATTTTGTGGCGGTTTAAAATCGCCGCTAATAAAAAAAACCGCCATCAATTCATACCTCCCTTATAATGTGA
>NC_029787.2:4163569-4166409 GCF_000816755.2 Arachis ipaensis | reverse complement strand
ATTTATACATATAAATTAATAAAATTTATTTATTAAAAATAATTTAATATTTATACTAATTAAATAATAAAAAAAATATTAAAAATCACTAGTCCAAAAATTTTTGTTTTATATATATATAGAAAGAGATTATAGCATGTATTAACAAGAGTTTATTAGAAGATTTACACATTCTTGTCTTTTTTTTTGTTGCCCACGGTATCTTCCAATCCTATAGGCTAAGGACTAATTCATTGCAGATTGGAGTTCCATTTAAGAGTCTGTTGTTGGCCAATGGGTTGCTGGATGCACAAAACGAAATTCGAACCCCCGACACTTATTTAAGCGGACGAGTGAGCTGAGCACTCGACCAACCCAAGTTGATTTTTTTACACACTCTTGTCTAGAATTTGAATAGTGAAGGATTATGGCATTAAATGAGACAAAGCAACCACTTTTGATGCTTAGCCAGAAGCACGTACGAACTTTCCTTCATTATCTCACACTGCACCCATCCCTTCTTATAAATGACACTCCCCCAAATCAAAGTTCTAATCCCAAAACACAAACACACTCTCTCTTTCTTTCTCTCTTTATACATGGATCTCATCACTTTACTAACCCTCCTTCCAGCATTGTACTTGTGTTTCCTGATCTGGAACTTGTTCGATCAGAAAAGGGACCAAGAGTGCTACATATTGGACTACCAATGTTACAAACCTTCTGATGATAGAAAGCTAGGCACAGAGTTCTGCGGGAAAGTCATCAAAAGATCCCAATCCTTAGGCCTTGATGAGTACAAGTTCCTCCTCAAAGCCATTGTTAGCTCCGGCATTGGTGAGCAAACTTATGCTCCAAGAAACGTCTTCGACGGCCGCGAATCAAACCCTACCCTTATCGACGGTACAGACACACTATCAGACTATCTGTAATATCATCTTTACATAAAGACGTCTCCTGTCACTTAGATTATTAAATAACTAACAAGTTAAACTAATTTTTATTATAATTGACGTATATTAAAGTGACTAACTAATTACAATTGAGTCTATGGTACGTACAGGTATTGTGGAAATGGAGGAGTTTTTCAACGATAGCATTGAAAAATTGTTGTCGAGGACAGGTGTAAACCCATCGGAGATTGATGTGTTGGTTGTTAATATTTCAATGCTGGCGGTTCTTCCTTCTTTGTCGTCCAGAATCATCAACAAATACAAGCTAAGGCATGACATCAAGGTCTACAACCTCACCGGTATGGGGTGTAGTGCTAGTCTTATTTCTTTGGACATTGTAAAGAACATTTTCAAGTCGCAAAGGAATAAGCTAGCACTCTTGGTAACTTCAGAGAGCTTGAGTCCAAATTGGTATTCAGGTAACGAGAGATCAATGATTCTCGCTAATTGCTTGTTTCGCTGCGGCGGTTGCGCGATTTTGTTGACGAACAAGAGGACATTGAAGCACAAATCAATGTTCATATTGAAGTGTTTGGTGAGAACTCATCATGGAGCTAGAGATGAAGCTTATGGTTGTTGCATTCAAAAGGAAGATGAACAAGGTAGACTTGGTTTTCACCTTGGGAAAACCCTCCCAAAAGCAGCAACAAGAGCTTTCATTGACAATTTGAGGGTGATTTCACCCAAGATTCTTCCAACAAGGGAATTACTAAGATTCTTTGTTGTATACCTAATAAAGAAAATCACAATGTTGGGAAAAAATAACAATTATAACACTCTCAAGGCTAGTTCTGGAGTTATCACAACGACGAAATCGCCGTTAAATTTTAAAACCGGCGTGGATCATTTCTGTATCCACACCGGAGGTAAAGCAGTTATAGACGGAATAGGAATAAGTTTAGATTTGGCTGAGTATGACCTCGAACCGGCGCGAATGACTCTGCACCGGTTCGGGAACACCTCAGCCAGTAGCCTTTGGTATGTTCTAGGGTACATGGAGGCAAAGAAGAGGCTGAGAAAAGGTGAGAGGGTGTTCATGATAAGCTTTGGTGCTGGCTTTAAATGCAATAGCTGTTTGTGGGAAGTGATGAGAGATCTCAAAGGTGATCAAGAGAATGTGTGGGCCGATTGCATTGATAACTACCCACCAAAATCATTGTCTAACCCTTTCATGGAGAAGTATAGTTGGATCAATGATGTTGAGGATGAAAGCACCGCTGAGATCCCTGATTTTCTCAAGTAAGCTCGTCAATCATTACAAGGTTTTATTAATTTATTTTCATATTCGGTTAGAATTGTAAGCATAGGTGTATTTATTTTGTATCATACATCGTCTGACTCTTGTTAACACTTCCAACGTGCATATTGGTAAATATGTGAGTGGATTCGATGTATGATACAAAATGAATATTTTATATATTTAATTTTTCGATGTATTTTTAAAGAAAGGACAAATTAAAGGATGGGGCGAAGGGGAGGCGCTTATTTTTTTGTTTACTTTAGATTATTTTTTCACAAGCATTGATGTTAATGTGTATTTTTTAGTAAATTTTTATGTAAACTATATACTTGCTATTGTTTAATTATATATTTCTCTCTCAAGGAATGGTGGTTATAAATCCAGAAGAAGGAAAGTGGTGTTGTGTTGCTTCTATATATACATTAGAAGGGTATATACTATATATGTATTCCTCTCCCCCTCTCCTTCCCTCCCTCCCTTTTCTTTATGTAGCTTTTGTTTGTTAGTATTTAATGTGTTTGTTTTGGGCAATGTGACAACAACAAAAGGAAGAAAGAGAAAAAGAAAAAATAATAAGAAAAAAAAGATAAATAAATTTTTTATTTTTTAATTTAAAAATACATAAATTTTTAATTAATCAAAAGTATGAAAATATTTTTCACTTTTTA